>NC_089580.1:23509054-23594397 GCF_019320115.1 Miscanthus floridulus
AAGAAAAGAAGGAGAAGAAGGAGAAGAGAATGACCTTCCAAAAGAAGAAGGGTGAAGGCTATGTGGTCACTTGGGATAGTGATGGCTCTTTGGGTAGTGATGACTCTAGTGATGATGGCAAGAAATCTATCAAGAAAGCACTAGCAAGCATCGCCATCAACAACAAGCCCTCCATCTTCGACACTCCTTCGACATGCCTCATGGCAAAACCTACCAAGGTAAAATATGATGTGAGTGATGATGATGAATATAAAAGTGATGCTTGTAGGAGTGATGATGATGATGAGGAGTACTCCAAGGAGGAGCTCATGGATATGTGTGGGCAAGTGCATACTTGCTTTAAGATGAAGAGAAAGGAGTGCAAGGAATTGAACAAGAAAGTCAAATTTCTTGAGCAATCCCTTGATGAGCTCAATGCCACTCATGAGAGGCTAATGGAAGCCCATGAGAAGCTTGGCAAAGCTCACTTTAAGCTTGAGAAAGCTCACTCCTCTCTCATCGAGCAAGTCAAAGAGGAAGCCAAGAAGGAGCAAGTGATTGTATCATGTGATGTGGGACTAACATGTGATCTTATTAATGAATCTTTTTATAAGCCCATTATAGTTGCTCCCACTAACACTTCTTATAGCACTACTACTTCTACTTTATCTTTGAGTGATGGTCTCACTTGTGATGCCTCATTAATGGTGGAAAATGAGACTCTCAAGAAGAAGGTGAATGAGCTCACTTGTGCCTTAGGCAATGCCTATGGTGGAGATGCTCGCTTGCTAAAGTGCTTGGGTAGCCAAAGGTTTTCTCTCAACAAAGAGGGATTATGCTATACCTCCAAGAAAGACAAGGTGGCCTTTGCCACTCCCAAAGTTAACTTTGTGAAGGACAATGGTCAGTTTTGTAATAGATGCAAGCAAGTTGGACATATAGAGCAATATTGCAAGATTAACAAGAATAAGCTACCTATTGTATTCTCAATTAAATTTGATTTTTGTTACATGCTTGTTAAGGGTGTCAATGGTGTGGAGGCTAAATTCATTGGTACACCAATTGTAGGCCCAAAGAAGGTCATTTGGGTACCAAAGACGGTAACTAACCTTCAAGGACCCAAACAAGTTTGGGTATCTAAAAAGAATTGATCTTCTTTTGTAGGTCAATTATAAAGCCAGAGGAAGGCATTGAATGCTTGATAGTGGGTGCACACAACACATGACCGATGATCCAAGAATGTTCAATTCAATCAATGAAAATAGGAGCAATGGGATTGATAGTATCACATTTGGTGACAATGACAAAGGCAAGGTTAAAGGGCTTGGTAAGATTGCAATATCCAATGACTTGAGCATTTCTAATGTGCTACTTGTAGAGAGCTTGAACTTCAACCTTTTGTCGGTAGCTTAATTGTGTGATCTTGGTTTCAAGTGCATATTTGGTGTGGATGATATAGAGATTATAAGTGTAGATGGCTCTAACTTATTATTTAAAGGATTTAGATATGAAAATCTATACTTGGTTGATTTCAATGCTAGAGAAGCTCAATTGACAACATATTTGATCACTAAGTCTAGCATGGGTTAGTTGTGGCATAGAAGGCTTGGTCATGTTGAAATGAAACAATTGAACAAGTTGATTAAGCATGACTTAGTTAGAGGCTTGAAAGATGTCACATTTGAAAAGGATAAGCTATGTAGTGCATGTCAAGCCGGAAAACAAGTTGGTAACACACATCCTAAGAAGAGCATGATGAGCACATCTAAGGCATTTGAGTTGATGCACATGGACTTGTTTGGACCAACCACATATACAAGCATTGGTGGAAACAAATATGGATTTGTGATTGTGGATGATTTCACTAGATACATATGGGTATTCTTTCTTGTTGACAAGAGTGATGTGTTTGCAACATTCAAATCATTTGTCAAGGGCATTCACAATGAGTTTGAAACAACCATCAAGAAAGTTAGAAGTGACAATGGTAGTGAATTCAAGAACACTAGAATTGATGAGTTGTGTGATGAATTTAGAATTAGACATCAATTCTCGGCCAAGTACACTCCTCAATCAAATGACTTAGTTGAAAGGAAGAATAGAACTTTGATTGACATGGCAAGATCAATATTGAGTACAATGTGAGTCATTCATTTTGGGCCAAAGCAATCAACACGGCTTGTTATTATAGCAACCGACTCTATTGTCACCCCATGATGGAAAAGACACCTTATGAGCTTTTGAATGGAAGAAAGCCCAACATAGCATACTTTTGGATTTTTAGTTGTAAATGCTACATATTGAAGAAATGCACTAGATTGAGCAAGTTTGAAAAGAAATGTGATGAAGGTTTCTTGCTTGGTTACTCCACTACTAGCAAGGCTTATAGAGTTTGGAATTTGGCTAGTGGTACTCTTGAGGAGGTTGATGATGTGGAGTTTGATGAAACAAGTGGTTCCCAAGAGAAAGATGAAAATCTAGATGATGTAAGAGGCACTCAATTGGTCAATGCAATGAAGAACATGGACATTAGAGATATAAGGCCTAGAGAGGTGATTGATGTTGAAGATGATAAGAATCAAGTGCTCTCTAACTCAAATGTGCAAGCTAGTGGTTCTCATGATCAAGTTCAAGCAAGAACTAGTGATGACAAAGTGCAAGATCAACAACAAGTGGCTAGTTCATCATCTCAACCAAGTGATCAATCAAATGCAAGCAATCAAGTACAAGTGCTTCAACCAACCAACGTTGGAAGAGATCATCCTTTGAACACTATCATTGGTGATATTTTAAGAGATGTGCAAACTAGATCAAGATTGGCTTCATTTTGTGAATATTTCTCATTTGTGTCATCCATTGAACCTAAGAAGATAGATGAAGCTTTGAAGGATGTTGATTGGGTCAATGCTATGCATGAAGAGCTAAACAACTTCACAAGAAACCAAGTATAGGAGTTAGTTGAGAGGCCTAAAGATCATAATGTGATTGGAACCAAGTGGGTCTTTTGGAACAAGCAAGATCAAGATGGGATAGTAATAAGGAACAAAGCAAGATTAGTGGCTCAAGGTTACACTCAAGTTGAAGGTCTTGACTTTGGAGAAACATATACCCCGGTTGCAAGATTAGAAGCAATTAGGATCTTGTTACTATGCTTGTGCCCACAACATCAAGTTGTACCAAATGGATGTGAAGAGTGCATTTCTCAATGGGTACATCAATAAGCTTGTGTATATTGAGCAATCTCCTAGTTTTGAAGATGAAAAGAAACGCAACCATGTTTATAAGTTGAGAAATGCTTTGTATGGATTAAAACAAGCACCAAGAGCATGGTATGAGAGATTGAGAGATTTCCTACTCTCTAAGGGATTCAAGATGGGAAAGGTTGACACCACTCTCTTCACCAAGAAGCTTAGAAATGACTTGTTTGTAATGCAAATCTATGTCAAAGATATCATATTTGGGTCAACAAATCAAGATTTTTGTGAGGAATTTAGCAAGATGATGGCAAGTGAGTTTGAGATATCTATGATTGGAGAGCTTAGTTACTTTCTTGGTCTTTAAATCAAGCAAATGAAGAATAACACATTTGTGAGTCAAGGCAAGTATATCAAGGACACACTCAAGAAATTTGGAATGGATAATAGTAAAGCTATTAGTACACTAATGGGGACAAGTGGAAGCTTAGATAGTGATGCTAGTGGCAACATGATGGATCAAAAGATGTATCGGTCTATGATTAGAAGCCTACTTTATATGACCGCATCAAGGCTGGATGTGATGTTTAGTGTATGCATGTGTGCTAGATTCCAAGCCCTAACAAGAGAAAGTCATTTGAAAGCAACAAAGAGAATATTGAGGTACTTGAAGCATACACAAAATGTTGGATTGTGGTATCCCAAAGGAGCAAGATTTGAGTTGATTGGATATTCGGACTCCGATTATGCGGGATGTAAAGTTGAGAGAAAGAGCATATCGGGCACATGTCAACTATTAGAAAGATCACTTGTGTCTTGGTCATTAAAGAAGCAAAATAGTGTAGCACTTTCAACCACCAAAGCTGTCACACCCAATTTTAAGGATAAAATTGAATGCACTAAACTCGTGTGTGCCTAGGAATCAATCACACACACAAGCTGACAAATTACAATAGTATCATCACAGTGTCTCATACATCAGAGTTATAATAGAACTTAGTCTCATACATCACAGCGGAATAATAAAAATAGAATGAACTCTCGTGGCCGTCATCACAGGGAAGGTCAACTGGTTGACCACAAGCCTAATAATCCTCCGGGAAATCCTCATACCTGTTGTCATCTGTTACCCATCCGGGATTTTTATCCAAGTAAAGAAAATAAACAAGTGTAAGTACATTCCGTACTTAGCAAGCTAACATGGGGTTATGAAGCTCAAAAAGGATAGACTCTGGTTTACTGCAGTTAGCATTTTTTAATAGGTCAAACTTTTATTCTCAAGTATTATCAAGTTATGCTTAAGCTCCCATTTAAACCCATAAGAACAAATATCGGGGTCAAGTGTACCATATATCATCATTGAACAACTTTAAATGTTCATCAACAATTAACCAGTTATTCTGTGAGTTTTCCGGGCCGCTCGTAACCGTGAGCATGGCTGTTATAACAGTTTGTTACCCTCTGCAGAGGTGGTGCATATTCACCACGAGTCGTGATCCCCATGTGCCCGGGTTAATTACTCCCATGTCACTACCAAGGTGAGCGGGCAGGGTACACTATGAAGCCATTTCATAGGTTTTCCTAACAAGTTAGGGCCGCTAGGTTTCCTTGGTAGGCAGATATAGGGACCCCCCTTTCCTATGGCACAAATCCATCGTGGCTATACTCATAGGAACAGAGGCAGCCCTATACCCAAAGTGGCAAGCCCCATTTGCGCCAAAAAGGTAACCTCTAACTAGTTAGGAAAGATCCTATTACTGAGCTAAAGTCAGAGCCATGTGACTCTCCCGGTTGCACTGTCAGTCCCAGCTTTTGCCGATAGATAAGTCCTTATGGAGGGCCAGGAGCAACATGAACAAAGGTCATTTGCTCTTTCGCCCTATGGAACAGTTGTTATAATTCATGTTACTCACTTTGTTCCATAGTATCATTCATCAATATGTATATCATGTTCAGTTAGAGCACTAGCCATCTACCCATATGCATTTAACCCATAGGAGACAAGGAACAGGATAACAATCACTAGGATGTCCTTACGGGTATCAAAATTAGACACATGCAAATGAGTAATTGATTAAAGTGAAATAGGACATCAAGGAAGGCCCATGTTATACTTGCCTTGGTTCACAAACTCGTGCTGGTCCTGCTGGTCGTCGAAGAGTTCTTGGTCTCCAACGTTTTCCTCACCGCCTGAACGCGACCAACACGGCAACATACAACATTCCAAAAGCATTCATGCAAAGCAAACATTCCTATCATTAGAATAGTACACCAAGAGTATTGAAATCAAGATAAAATGTTTGTAAAACTTATCTACGTTTCGCTACGATCACGTCAACGCGAAGTTCACAAAAAACGGAGCTAAAATGCGAAAGTTATGATTAAAACGGGTTTTCCTATAGCCCTATATTTAATTAATTCTAATCATGAAATTAAAAAGTTCCAAACTTGACTAACAGTAGCTCCAACATGTAGCTTATGAAATTACGAAGCTAACGCGATTTGAATGGATCAATTCGGAGTTAAAACGACAATTTTATAAGCGAAACAGTTCGAATGGCATTTCTGTAAATACTGAAAGCGTACTTTTGATTTGAACAGTGAAGTTTACGCTTTCCAAACGGGATTGCGTATTCGGGGAAATACGCTAAGGACGGCGGGTTAGGACTTAGAAAAGTCCAGGGGCTCTTTAGCAAATTTACCCCCGAAGGGGTATCTTCTTTTTCAGGCCGTTGATCGCGCGATGGGTGGCTAGGATTAGACGTGGGGGGGTTGGCCGGCCGGAACAGGGTCGCCGGCGGCCAGGCGCCATGGCCGGCGGCAGTGGCCTCGTCGGAGCGCGTGGTAAGGGGCCTACGGTCCACCAAAATGACCACCGAGGACACCCGTGAGATCGGGGGGGTAAGGGGGTTCGCGGCCATGCCGAGAAGACGGCCGGAGGGGAAAGCCGGGGCACGGGCGCCATGGCCGGCGGCATGGAGCTCACGGCGCTCGCGGATTGGGCGCTACAAACCACGAAACGCAAAATGAAACGCATGGGGAGATAGAGGGGACCACGGTGAAGCTCACAGCGGGGAAGGATGGAGGCGGGGACGGCTCGGGGACGACGGCGACGCGGACGGCGAACGGCAACCCTCGGAGCTCCTCCGTGCGGCAGTTGCGGTCGGGAATGAGGCGAAAATGGAGCGGGGGCAGCAGGGAGCGCGCGAGGGGGGGCTCGGCTACCTTTTTGTAGCGGCCGGGGAGCGGGGGGGCGCGCCCACGATGCGCGAGTGGAGCGCAGGCGGTTGCTGCATGACTGCCGCTGCGATTGCGGGACGCGCGGGAGAAAGGGGGCGGCTCCGACAGGTGGGGCCCGGGCGTCAGCGGCTGGGCACGGCAGTTGCCTAGTGCGGGCGACGTCGAGGCGCGCGGCTGCTGGGCTGGGCGTGGTAGTTGCTGGGCCGGCGCAGAGCGCGCGGCTGGGCTGGCGCGTAGCTGGGCCGAGCGGGAAAAAGGGGGAGGCGAGCTAGGCTGGGGCTGGTGCTGGGCCGCGGGAAGAAAAAGGAGAGGGGCCAGCGGGCCGAATGTGAGGAAGGGAGGGAATGGAAGGAAATTTCCTTTTTCTTTTTATAAATAAAATTTTCAAACTCATTTTCAAAAGGTTTTTAGAATCTTTTAGCATTTGAACAAAACACCCGTCACAGAAATAAATATGCAATAGCATGAATGCATCAACATGTTTCTATTCTTGCATTTTCTTTTAATTTTATAAAAGAAATATTATTTCCTAAATTTGAAATGCACATATAACTGCATATTTAAATCAAATTTACTATTTAAAAAGAATTCCAATTTTAGGGTGTTACAATTCTACCCCCCTTAAGATGAATCTCGTCCTTGAGATTCGGGTGATTGCTTACTCAAACAGTTGGGGATAAGTCTTTCTCAGATCCTCTTCTCTTTTCCAAGTAGCCTCATCCTCTGTATAACGATTCCACTGCACCTTGCACATCTTTACTGTTCAGCTTCTCATAACTCTTTCGGCAGTTTCCAAGATCTTTATCGGATACTCCTCATAAGTAAGATCTTCCTTGACAACAAGTTCTTCCAAAGGAATTTGTTCTTCTGGTACCCTCAGACACTTTTTCAACTGGGAAACATGGAACACATCATGCACACCGGACAAGCTCTTAGGCAGTTCCATCTGATAGGCTACTTCTCCACGTCTCTCTAGGATCTTAAAAGGTCCTATATACCTTGGTGCTAACTTTCCCTTCATATTAAATCTTCTCACACTTCTCATTGGTGACACTTTTAGGTACACATAATCATCAATCTTGAAAGTCAGCTCTCTTCTGCGAGTATCAGCGTAACTCTTCTGTCGAGACTGAGCTACTCTCAAATTGTCTCTAATCATTCTTACTTGTTCTTCCGCGTCTCTAAGGACATCGGGACCAAACACTTGGGTTTCTCCAGTCTGATTCTAGAACAAAGGCGTTCTACACTTACGTCCATACAATGCCTCGAAAGGTGCCATCTTGAGGCTCTTTTGATAACTGTTGTTGTATGAGAACTCTGCGTAAGGCAGGCTCTTATCCCAACTATCACCATACTGAAGTGCACAGGCTCTCAACATATCTTCCAAAATCTGGTTGATCCTTTCAGTCTGTCCATCAGTTTGCGGGTGGTAAGCAGAACTGAAATTCAACTTTGTTCCCAAAGATCTATGTACTTTATGCCAGAATTGCGATGTAAATTGGGTGCCTCTATCCGACACAATTTTCTTGGGAACACCATGTAAGCACACTATTCGTTCCATGTATAACTCTGCTAATCTTGCACCATTATATGTAGTCTTGACTGGTAAAAAGTGAGCGACCTTAGTGAGTCGATCCACTATTACCCATATTGAATCATAACCTCTTTGAGTGCGGGGTAATCCTACAATAAAATCCATGCCAACTTCTTCCCATTTCCATTCAGGGATCTTCATTGGTTGTAGTAACCCTGCAGGTCTTTGATGCTCAGCTTTCACTCTTTGACAAGTGTCACACAAAGCCACATATTCTACCACATCTCTCTTCAAACCATACCACCAATACTTTTCTTTGAGATCCAAGTATATCTTGGTACTTCCGGGATGTATAGAATAAGCAGACTCATGGGCCTCTTGCAGAATTGCATCACGGATAGCTTTCACTTCCGGTACACATATCCGTTTCCCGAACCAAAGAGTTCCATTCTCATCCATTCTGAATCCGGGTGCCTTTCCAAGCACTACATTCTCTGCTATCTCTTTAAGTTTTTCATCCTCCAATTGACCTTTGCGTATCTCCTGCTCCAGTGTAGGCTCTATTACCAATTCCATTGTATTAGTGACCAGGCTCAAGTTGAGATACTCCATTTCAGCACACAAACTCTGCTGACATAGATGTTGTCTGAATTCCATTGGCATAGCTCTTTCTGCTAAGTGCATCAGCTACGACGTTTGCCTTTCCCGGGTGATAATGCACTTCCAAATCATAGTCTTTGATCAATTCCAACCAACGACGTTGTCTTAAATTCAGATCTGATTGGGTGAAGATATACTTCAAACTCTTATGATCAGTATAGATATCACTCTTATGTCCAATCAGATAATGTCTCCAGATCTTCAAAGCATGAACCATAGCTGCCAATTCCAAGTCATGAGTAGGATAATTCAACTCATGCTTCCTTAGTTGTCTGGATGCATATGCAACCACTCTTCCTTCTTGCATAAGCACACATCCAAGACCCAAACGGGATGCATCACAATATATAGAGAAGTTCTTGTTTAAATCGGGCAAAATTAATACTGGAGTTGTAGTCAATCTCTTCTTTAGCTCTTCAAAGTTTGCCTGGCATTTATCCAACCATACATACTTAGCATTCTTTTCCAACAAAGCTGTCATAGGCTTGGTTAGCTTGGAAAAACCTTCAATGAACCTTCGGTAATAACCAGCCAGTCCCAAAAAGCTACGAATCTCACTTACAGTAGTTGGTGGTTTCCAATTCAGTACATCTTGCACTTTGCCTGGATCCACTGTTATTCCACCATTGGAGACAACATGACCTAGAAAAGAGACTTCCTTTAACCAAAACTCGCACTTGCTCCGCTTAGCGTACAACTTATGTTCTCTAAGCTTTTGCAAGACCATCCTTATGTGTTCCGCATGTTCTTCTTCAGTCTTGGAGAATATTAGTATGTCATCTATGAATACTACCACAAATTTATCCAAAAACTCCATGAACACCTTATTCATCAAATACATGAAGAATGCCGGTGCATTGGTCAATCCAAAAGACATAACGGTGTACTCATATAATCCATACCGTGTAGTGAATGCTGTCTTGGGTATATCCGAGTTCTGAATCTTAAGCTGATGATAACCAGATCGGAGATCAATCTTGGAGAACACATGAGCTCCTCTCAACTGATCAAACAAATCATCTATCCTAGGCAAAGGGTATTTATTCTTGATGGTAACCTCATTAAGTGAGCGGTAATCCACACACATCCGTTGACTACCATCCTTCTTATCCACAAAGATCACAGGTGCCCCCACGGAGAAGAACTGGGGCGTATGAAACCTTTTTCTTGCAACTCTTTTAGTTGTTTCTTAAGCTCTTCTAATTCATTAACTCCCATTCTATATGGACGTTTAGCTATTGGTGCAGTTCCAGGTAATAATTCAATAATGAATTCAATGTCTCGGTCAGGTGGCATACCTGGCAAGTCATCGGGGAAGACATCCAGAAATTCCTCCACGACACGATCTTGTTCATTGATTTCACCATCTAGCTGATTCACTGTGGCTGCAGGTTGAGCTTGCACTACTACTTCTACACAGATTCTATCCCTATTGAGTGATGTCACAACCACAGATTTCTCCTGACACTGTATCACTGCCCGATGTTGTTTCATCCAATCCATTCCTAGGATAAGGTCAATTCCCGCTGTTCTCAACACAATAGGCTTCACCTTGAAGTCTACCCCCCTTAAGGAAATGCTAGTTGAGGGGCTCCAATAAGAAGCGGGCATACTACCTCCCGGGGAATTCACTAGTATTGGGTTTTTCATGGCACACAAAGGTATGCTATGCATTCTAACAAAAGCTTGGGAGATAAAAGAATGCGAAGCACCAGAATCAAAAAGTACGGTAGCAGAAATAGAGTTGACATTGAACGTACCCAACATGACCTCAGGCGTCTCCTGAGCTGCATTAGATGACACATAGTTCACCTTCGCTGTGAGAGGTGGTCGGGCGTTGAACTTCTGATTGTTGGCCTGGTTCTGAGGTGCTTGCTGGTTCTGCTTCTTAGGACACTGATGAGCATAGTGACCTACTTCTCCACATCGGTAACAGGCATTGGGATTGTTGGGTGCGCCACTCTTCACAGGAGCATTGTTAGTCACTCCCTGGCGTGTTGCAGGATTGCTAGTCTGTTGCGGGGGACGCTGATTTCCAAACTGTTGCTGATACTAAGGGCGTTGTTGGAACTGGTTCCGCTGAGGATACTGACCACGGTTTCCCTGATGAGTTGGTCCTTGATTCCTCTGCTAGAAACCTTGCTGGGGATAAGCACGTGGGCGAGTGTTGCTTCCAGAAGCTTGCCCTTGGAGCCTTCTCTTCTTAGCTTCCATCTCCTTGCGCTTATCATCAATCATGATTGCGCGATTCACCAAAGACTGGAAGTTAGGATAAGTATTAGACATCAGCTGGAGCTGCAGTCCATCATAGAGTCCCTTGAGGAAACAGCGTTGCTTATCCTTGTCATTTGCCACATCATTAGGAGCGTAGCGAGATAGTTGTGCGAACTTGTCCCGATATTCCGCCACAGTCATTGATCCTTGCTTGAGAGATCTGAATTCTTCCTGCTTCAGTTTCACTAGTCCATCAGGAATATGGTATGATTGGAAACTGTCCTTAAATTCCTGCCAAGTGATATCAGGAGCATTGTTGGGACGTCCAAACTGGAATGATTCCCACCAATCCTGAGCAGCTCCTTGGAGTTGCCCGGAAGCATACAACACTTTCTCCAGGTCGTTGCATTGTGCTATGTTCAGTTGTTTTTCCACAGCACGCAACCAGTCATCGGCCTCCATAGGGTCTATGGCATGTGTGAACACTGGTGGACGACCTTTCATAAACTCTCCACGCTTATCTCTAACCTGGACAGGCGGTGGACCTCTTGCAGGTTCATTGTCCAAGCGCTGCATCATAGCTTGCATCAGCTACGCTTGCATTCCCAAAATCTGCTCCATGGTCACAGGTGGCGGTGGTGGATTCATAAGAGCATCACGCCCACGACCACGGCCTCTGCCTCTTCCTCCTCTTGCGGCCATCTGTTTTCCAACAAATGTGCAAAATTTAGAGATTTTTCCAATTATAGAGAGCTTACAAGAGATAAGAAACAATGCTGAAAATTTTCTGGGCAAGACTCAAATTCAGCAGTTCAGTAAAACTGTTATAACTCGAGTTTCAGAGATCCAACAGAGGTGCACCAAGATTCGTTAGAAAGCTTAGGACATCAGCTACAACTTTCATTTAGACCACTTTTACAGATTCGAACTCACACATAGTCAAAAATAGAGCTAAACCGAAACTGTTCTGAGTTCCAGACAGCGCAGGAACATCAACTTGTGCCAATTAGATCTCCCAAACCTGAATAGCTATTGACGTGATTCCAAAGACACTTGAAAGATACAGAGGTCTAGTTATCTCCACAAAAATTTCAGAATTTTTATCATCCCAGATTTAGATTTACCAGATAAAGAACACAGGCTGCTCCAGAAATCAGTACAGCAGAGATAAGATAAAACGATACTTCTACATTAAGATTTCATTCTAAATTTAAAGTTCCAATCTAAGGAAGTTGTGGACATGCCCACAAACTTCCAGCAACCAAGCAAAATACCAAATCAACCAAGTTCACAAATCAAACATCTAATCAACCAAGTTCACAAGACCAACAAGACTAAATAAGGATACGAACTAACAACGTGATAATCTAGATCAAGGCACCTAACACCTATGGAGCGGTGTCAATCATGGTGAAGGAACGGCGCTTCTTCTTGTAGATGGAAGGCTGTCCCAGCTGTACTCGAAGTTCATCCACTTGTTTCTGAAGACGTCTCTGCGCCCTCTGAGATGCACGCAGTTCTCCTTTGACCTCATCATCCACTCCCTGCATAGCGTGGACATGCTGCACCGTTGCCTCCAGAGTTGGGTCATTCTCTGGTGGAGCCAAAACCTGCCAAACACCCTCATGATCATTTCGAGGAAGAAACCTGAAATGATCCTCCCTCATGGCCTCAAAGCGACGACCATGGTAGTGGATGTAGGCATTCTGTGCTGCATCCTCCATGCCATCCAAAGCATGGGCTCTCCTGGCAGGGGCACTGTGGACAGTCTCCACCTCATGTCCATTGATGATATCATTCCATGCAGTGACCACCAGCTCTACCTTCCAGAAGGTAGCCTCCAGTGGGTGCTTGTACTCGGCGCAGTGGTAGCTGATGGAAGCGTGCAAGTTGGGGAAGTAGTCGTCCAGCACGTGGGTGAGGAGAGTGTGGTAGTAGGCTATCTCTGGAGCTGGCTTGAAGTAGTACTTGCACTTCTAGCCAATCTCATCATCCTCCACGGGGGCAGCTGGGGAGGGTGCAGGTGTAGGGGAAGTAGTCGTCGACTCCTTAGGTGTAGCTACCACAGGGTAGACGGGCACAGCGACTGGTGTAGGAGTAGGTGTAGACATCGGTGTAGCCATCTCCTCGTCGTCGGAGATGATCACAATCTCCCTCTCCGCCGGTGGGGCACGCGGGGTGAACATGGCACGATAACCGGTGGTGCTGAGTCGAGCAGTCTTCGGATTATGAGACATCTATAGATTTAAAGTGAGATAGAAATTAGAATCAACAATTTTAAATAATAGATTAAGGTATGAAAAGCATAAATGTTTTAATAAAATAACAAGAATAAGTCAGTAAGCAAGAAACCAGAGGAGCAAAGCTGCTAAAACGACCATTTTCTAACTAGGCTTGCGTCCTACAGTCAACATGGCTCTAATACCAATTTGTCACACCCAATTTTAAGGATAAAATTGAATGCACTAAACTCGTGTGTGCCCAGGAATCAATCACACACACAAGCTGACAAATTACAATAGTATCATCACAGTGTCTCATACATCAGAGTTATAATAGAACTTAGTCTCATACATCACAGCGGAATAATAAAAATAGAATGAACTCTCGTGGCCATCATCACAGGGAAGGTCAACTGGTTGACCACAAGCCTAATAATCCTCTAGGAAATCCTCATACCCGTTGTCATCTGTTACCCATCCGGGATTTTTATCTAAGTAAAGAAAATAAACAAGTGTAAGTACATTCCGTACTTAGCAAGCTAACATGGGGTTATGAAGCTCAAAAAGGATAGACTCTGGTTTACTGCAGTTAGCATTTTTTAATAGGTCAAACTTTTATTCTCAAGTATTATCAAGTTATGCTTAAGCTCCCATTTAAACCCATAAGAACAAATATCGGGGTCAAGTGTACCATATATCATCATTGAACAACTTTAAATGTTCATCAACAATTAACCAGTTATTCTGTGAGTTTTCTAGGCCGCTCGTAACCGTGAGCACGGCTGTTATAACAGTTTGTTACCCTCTGCAGAGGTGGTGCACATTCACCGCGAGTCGTGATCCCTATGTGCCCGGGTTAATTACTCCCATGTCACTACCAAGGTGAGCGGGCAGGGTACACTATGAAGCCATTTCATAGGTTTCCCTAACAAGTTAGGGCTGCTAGGTTTCCTTGGCAGGCAGATGTAGGGACCCCCCTTTCCTATGGCACAAATCCATCGCGGCTATACTCATAGGAACAGAGGCAGCCCTATACCCAAAGTGGCAAGCCCCATTTGCGCCAAAAAGGTAACCTCTAACTAGTTAGGAAAGATCCTATTACTGAGCTAAAGTCAGAGTCATATGACTCTCCTGGTTGCACTGTCAGTCCCAGCTTTTGCCGATAGATAAGTCCTTATGGAGGGCCGGGAGCAACATGAACAAAGGTCATTTGCTCTTTCGCCCTATGGAACAGTTGTTATAATTCATGTTACTCACTTTGTTCCATAGTATCATTCATCAATATGTATATCATGTTCAGTTAGAGCACTAGCCATCTACCCATATGCATTTAACCCATAGGAGACAAGGAACATGATAACAATCACTAGGATGTCCTTATGGGTATCAAAATTAGACACATGCAAATGAGTAATTGATTAAAGTGAAATAGGACATCAAGGAAGGCCCATGTTATACTTGCCTTGGTTCACAAACTCATGCTGGTCCTGCTGGTCGTCGAAGAGTTCTTGGTCTCCAACGTTTTCCTCACCGCCTGAACGCGACCAACACGGCAACATACAACATTCCAAAAGCATTCATGCAAAGCAAACATTCCTATCATTAGAATAGTACACCAATAGTATTGAAATCAAGATAAAATGTTTGTAAAACTTATCTACGTTTCGCTACGATCACGTCAACGCGAAGTTCACGAAAAACGGAGCTAAAATACGAAAGTTATGATTAAAACGGGTTTTCCTATAGCCCTATATTTAATTAATTCTAATCATGAAATTAAAAAGTTCCAAACTTGACTAACAGTAGCTTCAACATGTAGCTTATGAAATTACGAAGCTAACGTGATTTGAATGGATCAATTCGGAGTTAAAACGACAATTTTATAAGCGAAACAGTTCGAATGGCATTTCTGTAAATACTGAAAGCGTACTTTTGATTTAAACAGTGAAGTTTACGCTTTCCAAACGGGATTGCGTATTCGGGGAAATACGCTAAGGACGGCAGGTTAGGACTTAGAAAAGTCCAGGGGCTCTTTAGCAAATTTACCCCCGAAGGGGTATCTTCTTTTTTAGGCCGTTGATCGCGCGATGGGCGGCTAGGATTAGACATGGGGGGGGGGGGGTTGGCCAGCCGGAACAGTGTCGCCGGCGGCCAGGCGCCATGGCCGGCGGCAGTGGCCTCGCCGGAGCGCGCGGTAAGGGGCCTACGGTCCACCAAAATGACCACCGAGGACACCCGTGAGATCAGGGGGGTAAGGGGGTTCGCGGCCATGCCGAGAAGACGGCCGGAGGGGAAAGCCGGGGCGCGGGCGCCATGGCCGACGGCATGGAGCTCACGGCACTCGTGGATTGGGCGCTACAAACCACGAAACGCAAAATGAAACGCATGGGGAGAGAGAGGGGACCACGGTGAAGCTCACAGCGGGGAAGGATGGAGGCGGGGACGGCTCGGGGACGACGGCGACGCGGACGACGAACGGCAACCCTCAGAGCTCCTCTGTGCGGCAGTTGCGGCTGGGAATAAGGCGAAAATGGAGCGGGGGCAGCAGGGAGCGCGCGAGGGGGGGCTCGGCTGCCTTTTTGTAGCGGCCGGGGAGCGGGGGGGCGCGCCCACGATGCGCGAGTGGAGCGCGGGCGGTTGCTGCATGACCGCCGCTGCGGTTGCGGGACGCGCGGGAGGAAGGGGGCGGCTCCGACAGGTGGGGCCCGGGCGTCAGCGGCTGGGCGCGGCAGTTGCCTGGTGCGGGCGACGCCGAGGCGCGCGGCTGCTGGGCTGGGCGCGGCAGTTGCTGGGCCAGCACGGAGCGCGCGGCTGGGCTGGCGCGTAGCTGGACCGAGCGGGAAAAAGGGGGAGGCGAGCTGGGCTAGGGCTGGTGCTGGGCCGCGGGAAGAAAAAGGAGAGGGGCCAGCGGGCCGAATGTGAGGAAGGGAGGGAATGGAAGGAAATTTCCTTTTTCTTTTTATAAATAAAATTTTCAAACTCATTTTCAAAAGGTTTTTAGAATCTTTTAGCATTTGAACAAAACACCCGTCACAGAAATAAATATGCAATAGCATGAATGCATCAACATGTTTCTATTCTTGCATTTTCTTTTAATTTTATAAAAGAAATATTATTTCCTAAATTTGAAATGCACATATAACTGCATATTTAAATCAAATTTACTATTTAAAAAGAATTCCAATTTTAGGGTGTTACAAAAGCAGAGTACATTTCGGCCGGTAGTTGTTGTGCTCAATTACTTTGGATGAAGGCTACTTTGAGTGACTTTGGAATTAAATTCAAGCAAGTGCCATTGCTATGTGGCAATAAGAGTGCCGTAAAGCTCACCAATAACCCGGTTCAATATTTAAGAACAAAGCATATTGATGTCCGTCATCATTTCATAAGAGATCACTAACAAAAAGGGGACATTTGTATTGAGAGTGTGGGAACTGAAGATCAACTTGCCGATATCTTCACCAAGCCACTTGATGAGAAGAGATTTTACAAGCTAAGGAATGAATTGAACATACTTGATTTCTCAAATATGTGTTGATGCACCCCCATTATATGACATGCCTCTCCTTCGAGCAAAGCAAGGTAAAGTTGATTGACATGTCATCCATCCATTGCTAAGGACTTGTTTAGTGCATCTAGTCATTCCTATCATGTCCTAGGCTCATTCATTAAAATCAAATGAATTTGATGCTTGTATGGTACCACTATTGCTTGTATGTTTGAAATGATCTAGTGGTAGCATATGACATGTTTGTGGGCTTATAAACCTAGTGTTTGATCTAGAAAATAAGCTACAAATGTTTAACTCAACATGGTACAAGATAACCCTTATTGGAAGGTGTGAAGAAGCTTGTCCTTCGATCAAACCGAGTTAAATAGCTTTTGCAAGTGATCTAGATTGAACCAAATTAGGAAAATGATCCTTATTTCATATGGTTTCACCTCAACCTATCTATAATTTGAGCTCACCTTTTGTGCTAATCGTTGATAAAGGGGGAGAGAAATTCATAAAGATAGTAAGATAGGAGGAGCAAACAAATGAAAACAAATGAAATAACATTGTAAGGGGATTAATAAATAATGCACACAAGTAGGGGGAGCAAGCTCATAAACTTGTATGTTGTATTTGAATGTACATTTCATATATTTGCTTGCATGGCATAAGTTTTAAATTTCAATATCCATGCTTGTGTGGTGTATGCTAGTTATAGGCTTGAATAATGAAATGAGAAACTAGCATGCATAGGCTAAAGTAACTAGACTTATGTTCATTTTATAGAAACTAGACCCTTACTTGTAATGTTGATCTCATGGGGTATTCTAGTTTTTGTGTATGTATAGTTACTAATGGTGCTAAGGATGGTATATTGGTGCACTCCGATTGGTATCACGCTTCAAAGGTCCATCTCTTATACCTTAGTATCGTATGGTAGAAATTATCCCCTATATTTCCTATCTAAGCATATGTGCAAGCTACAATCCAAACTCTTAGCACATATGTAGGGGGAGCAATTGCTACCATTTGGGATTCATGAAACTTGTCCATATCCTTTACACATGGTAAATATGCTTGGGCAAGCAATATGGATTCAATTAAATTTCAACTCATATCTTTGTGAAAGGGTTGTCATCAATTACCAAAAAGAGGAAGATTGAAAGCTCTAGTTTGGTTTTGGTTAATTGATGAAACCTTAAGTGCTAACCTAGTTTATCAAAGTGATTATGAGATAGGTAGCACTACTCCAAGTGATGAAGCAATGGCAAAGATCATGACGATGATGATGGCATGGTGATGATCAAATGCTTGAACTTGAAAAGAAGAAAGAGAAAAACAAAAGGCTCAAGGCAAAGGTATAAAATAGTAGGAGCCATTTTGTTTCAGTGATCAAGACACTTAGCGAGTGTGATCACATTTAGGTTAGATAGCCGTACTATTAAGAGGGGTGAAACTCGTATTGAAATGCGGTTATCAAAGTACCACTAGATGCTCTAACTTGTTGCATATGCATTTAGGATCTTGTGGAGTGCTAACACCCTTAAAAATGCTTATGAAAATATGCTAACACATGTGCACAAGGTGATACACTTGGTGGTTGGCACATTTGAGCAAGGGTTAGAAACTTCACCGGCGGAGTGTCCACCCATAGAGTGCGGACACTCCGCTGGTGCCACCGGTTCTCTAGACAGAAAAGATAGAGGTTCATAGAGTACCCGGACGTAGGTGGTGTAGTGACCGAACACTGGGTTCCAAGTCCAGTCAGTAGCAGTAGTGAGCACGCATCTCGGTCTTATGACCGGACGCTGGCGCGAAGAGTGATTGGACGTTAGCAGGGTGCGTCCGGTCAGTGCTGACGTATGCTGACGTGAGGCACACAGAGGAAACATTGAGTGACCGGACACCAGGTGAGTCCGGTCAAGCATGACCGGACGTGTCCCGTCGTAAAATTTCACGTTTGGAGCCTTACTGGAAACGACCGAACACTAGAGTCATGTGTCCGGTCACTTTCTAACTAACGCGTCCGGTCATCACTTGACCGTTGAGATCGGGTGATCGGCGTTTGAAGCCGATGACACATGGAAAGCATCGAGCGACCGAACGCTGGGGTCCTACGTCCGGTCGATCTGACCAGAGCATCCGGTCACCCTGTGTTGTGCCCAGTGAAGGGGTACAATGGCTCTATTTTATGGGGGCTTCTATTTAAGCCCCATGGCCGGCTCAAGCTCACTCTCTTGGCCATTTGCATTGACATAGCAACCTTGTGAGCTTAGCCAAAGCCCTCCCACTCATCTCCACCATTGTTTCGTCATCATTGTGAGATTGGGAGAGAATCTAAGTGCATTGCTTGAGTGATTGCATCTAGTGGCATTTGGCATTCGTGTTCCGCTGTGGGATTCACTTGTTAGTCTTGGTGGTTGCCACCACCTAGATGGCTTGGAGCAGCGAGGATCGTTGAGCGAAGGTTGGTGATTGTCTCTGGCTCCGATCGTGGTGATTGTGAGGGGTCTTGTGCCTTTTCCGGCGGAGAGCCGAAAGGTAACTCTAGTGGATTGCTCATGTCATTGAGTTACCTCACTTGTGGGTAGGTTCTTGCGGTGTCCGATTGTGTGGACGAGGTTCGTGCAACACCTCTCAGCCGCCGAACCACCAAGTGTTGGTCGACATAATGGGGACTAGCGTGCTGGCAAGTACGTGAACCTCGGGAGAAAAATTGATTGTCTCTTGCCCTTTGGTATTCTCCCGGTGATTGATTTAGTATTCATCTTGTGATTGGTTTACTCCCCTACACGGCGGTATAATCACCCTACTCACTCAGTTATATTCTTGCAAACTAGTTGTGGCAAGCTCTTTAGTGTAATTAGAATTGAGAGCTTGCTTTGTTATTTTAAGTTCATCTAGTGGAGCTCTTTAGAGTAGCAAGATTGAGAGCTCTTAATGAGTAGTAACTTTGCAAGTTGTATGCATAGTAATCATTGCAACTAGAATTATTGGATAGGTAGCTTGTAACCCTTGTAGAGCTAGAGCAAGTTTGCATTTCGCTATTTGTCATACTAATTAAATTGCTCTAGTTAATTTATAGATTTTAAATAGGCTATTCACCCCCCCCTCCAGCCATATTAGGACCTTTTATTTTTGTTGTCTTCTAACAATGATAGGTTGTTTGTATCCACCGACTTATGATGGTATAGGTGCTGATGAGTACATGGAGTGGGAAATTGCCATAGATAACATATTTGCTACTCGCTTTATATGTCCAAGGAGGAAGGTAAAAAATGCAGCTAGTGCTTTGCGATATTCTGCTTTATCTTGGTGGGAGTCTTTAGATCCTTCTGATAAACCTCAAACTTGGAATGATATGAAACTCTTTATGCGAGAAACCTTTGTTAATCCACCTCCTGATTTGACTTCATATGCTAAGGTGCACCATTTAGAGAAAGAGTCTGTTGTTATTCCTCTTGCTATGACTAACCTTCTGCAGGATAATGTACATAAGCGAGAGGATGATACGAAAGAAAATGAGGAGCTCACAACCTCATATGCAAATTTAGAACCATCACTTCACAATGCACCTATTACTCCTGCTGGGAACACAGGTAATGCCTATGGTGCTACACTCACAGAAGGTGAAAATTGTCTTAATGTACTAAATTTTTCCACAAACCATGCTATCATAGAGCAATTGTTAGTGGAACCCTCTCTTGATTTATCTTTGTCCCATGATAATTTGCTTGATGTTCCTTGTGATAAAGATGAATTGATTGATGATGCTTCAGTTTTACATGTTTTGGAACTAGTCACTTGTGCTAAAAATACACATGTTATTCATATTGCTACTAAAACTGATGAGCTCAAACTATTGTCTTCTTTACATACTTTGGGTTACATTGAATTGGATGTTTTGTATAACCTAGATTGTTTGGAGGAGAGCCTTTTTAAATATGCTGATTTGCCTTGGTTTTCTAAACACACATATCATGTTATTGGCAAATATAACAATAAAGGATAATATATGATACATCAAGTATATGTTCATAGTAATATGAATTCTCCTTTTATTGTACAAGATTATGATCATTTAGAGGACAGCCATAACAATACAAACATTTTCTCATATTCCTCAAAGAAACAAGTTTACTTCTAAGAAGGGGAGCATTGTTGGTTGCTACCTATGTCTGCTAGACCATCTATTCCTGCATTATCTTTGGTTAGTTCTAATCATTTGTAGGATAGTGTTGGCATACATCTTGTGCATTCGGATCATGGAGTCTACATGCTTGCTGAAATTTTTATACGAGATGACATGCTAGAAACTTGGAAACATGGTCATATTCCTTCTCACAATTATTTTAGTTTCCTTTGTTCTCGCAACCCTATTCTCCTTTATGTTGTGTAGGATCAGTTTCAAGCACAATTGATGCCGAGGATGGCTTTTCGTCAAGAAGGGGAGGATGATGAGGACATGACACCCATGCATACGACCATATTTGGTGCATGGTATGGAGGGTTAGGAGGCCAGCAATGGTGTCCAAGTCAAGAAGGAGGCCCGAGGCTAATTCGGTTCGAGTCCCTGAGGTGGAGGCCCAAAGCAACTCAAGTTCGAGCCCGTCTCGGGGTCTAGGAGCAGCACGTACAAAAAATGACGCCCAAGTCACATACGGTGTCCATTTTGAGCGTTCTTTATATGGATGGAAAGATAATTTCATGGAGCTTCCAATGGCACTGGTCCCACCTTAAAATTCAATTAGAGTCAACAGGAATCTTCAAAACAAGTGGACATCCAACAGAAACCAGAGGCCCAGTCCAACATGAATTCGAGTCTGCCTCGGCCTCCAGGACCAGTCTACCTTAAACTGGTCACCCAGGACGCATTTAGACTTCATTTTCAACGATCCACATGTGGTTGGAAAGCTAATTTGATAAGGAAGCCAATCCAAGTAGTCTCACATCAAAAGGCCACCAAAATCAATGGGAATCGTCGAAACAATTTAGCGTCCAAAATCTGCCAGGGTGCTGTGACACCGTCTTTTGGTCCGATGGACCGTGTATCATGTTTGGGCCCATTAGGGGGCGTGTCTAGGGTAGGTGACGACCCTAAGACCTTTATAATCATACGCCGCCACCATCATTAGGTTTTGGGATTTGCTTGGATTAATCTATCAAGAACAGTTTTGCCATTCATCAGTTTATGAGACCCCAACTTCATGAGATTAATCAATCATCTGCAATTTGGTTGCTTTCTTTCTTATTCTTGCTTGTGTTCTTTGTTGCATAGGCAGAGATTAGCCTTCTTGGTGAGGTCAACTGGATCCATGTCTCGGTTGATAACCAGAGGAGTTGTGGTGCTAAGATTGTAGGGTTTGATCTTTCGATCTGAAGGCAGATCGGTGTGTTATTCTCTGCCACAATGATAGTTATCACTCCTGACGAAAGATCGAATCCCCGTTCCCATTATCTTCTAAATGAATGTTGGTGATGGGCTTTGCCTCTATCCACTTGGTGAATTTGTCATCTGCTATGGGTAGGTGAGTGAAGCCGCTTGAGCCCTTTTTGAGGGGCATACCATGTTGAGTCCCCAAACCATGAACGCCCAGGTAGTAGGGATGGTTTGGAGCTCCTATGCTGGCAAATGAGTTTACCGAACATAGAACTAGCATCCCTCACACCTGTGGACGACCTCCTCTGCATCTCATAGCACGGTGGGCCAGTAAAAACCTTGGCGAAAGGCTTTTCTGACCAGCGACCTCGGGATCGTGTGATGTCCATAGATTCTAGCATGGACCTCAAGAAGGAGCTGCTTGCCTTGGTCGATAGGGACACACTTCATGAGTACTCCCGATGGACTTTGTTTGTAGAGTTCGTTACCGATCGCTACGAATGTCTTGGTGCGTCAAGCAATCCATCGTGCTTTAGTCCTTTCGGGTGGGAGAACCTCCTCAAGGAGGTAGGCGAGTAGCGGCGCTCACCAGTCAGCTTGATCGAGTGCTACCACAACGACATCGGTGGGTGGCGTCATCATGGGGGCACTAGGGTTGGAGCCTCGAGCATTGGGTTGGCATTGAGGTGTGTCTAGATCAGACCTTCTAGGATGCTGGCTAACGGTTCATGAAGGTCGTTGATGAACACCCTGTCCAGAGATGGAACCGGCCTAGCAGCCAATTTTGAGAGAGTCGACGGCATCGTTGTCCTTTTCGTGGGACATGGTGTAGCTCGATCCCCTAGAATTTGTCCTTGAGCTTGTGCACGTCCTAGTAGTATGCTGTCATGAGGGGGCTTTTACAAGAGGACTCCTTCATGACCTGGTCGATGACTAGCTCCGAGTCACCGTGGACGTAGAGCCGTGTAGCACCGAGCTTGATGGTGATGCACAGTCCGTTGATGAGGGCCTTATATTCTATGGTGTTGTTTGAGGCCAAAAAGTGGAGGTAGATTGTATAGCAGAGCCTACTCTCGTCCGGAGAGATCAGAACCACTCCAGCACCTGAGCCGGGTGCCATTACGGACCCATAGAAGTACATCGTCCAGTACTCATAGGTGACGTCTGGGGTCAGGAGCTAGACCTCTGTCCATTCAGCGACAAAGTCCATGAGAGTCTGAGACTTAATAGCGGTATGGAGGATATACTTGATGACATGGCCCATTAGCTCGAGTGCCCACTTAGAGATTCATCTCGCAGCATCACGGTTCCAGATGATGTCTTCGAGCGGGTATGAAGTGACGACCAAGACTTCATGGTCGGTGAAGTAGTGCAGGAGCTTCTGGGTCTCGAGCCATTTGGGCTGGGACTTCGGTCGTCGGGTCGATGACCATGCCTGGGGTGTGTTTCACTACTCCCCTTGATGGTCCAGCTAGGGCCTATGTCGCCTGCTCTTACTACCCCTTAATGGACGTCATCATCATGCCAGGCTTGACGCCGGTTGTTGATGACGCTACGAGCATCTCGGTTCGGCTTGAGCCGCTCATGCATAGGGGGTCAATGTGGAGCGGGTGCTGGGTCAGGTTGTGTAGCTGTGGCCTCCTGTTCCATGCCCTACGAATGTTGTGGTGAGCGAATGGAGCGATTCATCTGGTGCGTCCCCGCTCCCCCGGTGGGGAGAGAGGCCACGAGTCGGTGTCACGACGTAGAGCGCTCCGCCTGTTAAACGACGGTGGTTTCCACCAGCGCTTGGAGGTTCTAGTGGATTGCCCGCTCCTAGGGGTCAACAGGCTCTGGAATGCCACGTAGAAGCATCGCCACAACAATGATGTTTTTGCTAGCCCAAGCGAATTGTGGGGGATCATTCCCCCCATCAATGATGTCGTGCTGGACCTAGCGAGCGCGACCCCAGACGCCGCTCGCCAGGTTACGCGTGCGCGACGCAGCGTGCTGCGCCGAGCGCACCGGCGTAGGTAGCAGTTGATTTCTGCTGCCTTTGTCATAGCTCATCGCCGTGCTCCTACACACACACGAGGGCCTACGTGTGAGGGTCCAAAGGGGTGTGGGTCTGTAGAGACTTCGCTACCACCGGCGGTTGTCCTAGGACGTCTGCCATAGCGCACTCCTAGGACAAAGAGTGGCTAGGTGCCACAACATCACCGATGCTGGAGCCGTCGCTCTCAACATCGTCATCCATGAGGTCATGAAAAGAGGCGGGAGCATAGCCCACCATCCCCCATGAATTTGGATATGAGAGGGGGCGGCGCCAGCATCTTTCAAAGCCCCCGTGCATATGCGTCCATGGGGGACGCAAGGCCATAGGGGAACAGATGGCATGACAGTTGCGGTAGAGACAACGGGGTCCCTCCAGACAGTCGGTGGAAAATATAAAAAAGCGAGTAAAGAATAGTATGTACGTTACTCATAGTGGCGTTTGAGCCCAGCGTAGGCTCAGAGCGAAGCGCAGGTGTCTCGTCGCTGAGGTCGCCTGGTGGCCCAGTGCCGACGAAGGCGCTCCTCCTCTGATGGGCATCGGGACAAGTGCCTCCTCACAGAGGTGAAGCACGCTGAGCCAGTCGGTGACGAAGTCTAGGCTTTCGAAGAGGAAAGGCTAGGATGGCTCGAAGATAGGAGGAACCCACATCCCAATAGGTGGGAGTGCAGGAAATTCCAACGAACCAAAGCGAGTCATATCGCTTGAGCCCGCTATGCCAAAGACGGCGGAAAGGGGGGCCATCCGATGACCAAAAGCGTGAATGTACGACATCCTCCCCACAGACGACGCCAACTGTCGGTGCGAAAAGTGACTAACACATAAATATTTGTAGTTTTGTCGTACATTATGATTGGATGTGGCCTAGCACTCAATGACACAGGGTTTATACTGGTTAAGGCAACATGCCCTACGTCTAGTTGGAGTCGGTCGGTGACTTTATTCCTGAGCCTAGATGCTCAAAGTTTGTTGTGGGGTTACAGACGAGAGGGAGTAAGATGGGGGGTATCAGAGGTCCGGTCGAACTCTGAACTAAAGGGCCAAGAGTGACGGAAGCTCCGACATGCGCTAGGTGTTTGAACGTATGCTTTGTTTGGCTTTAGAGTTCTAGAGCCAAGCAGAGAGAATCGGAGTGACTTGTCTGTTATTCGTTGGAATCTCCCTCCTTTTGGAGAGAGCGCATCCCCTTTTATAGATGAAGGGGACGGCTTTATAAGAGAGTGTGAGAGAAAGAGAATATGTGTGCTACCTAGTCTTGTTGCCCACATCGTCGGGTACAAAGTGGTTTATCGACGCCCATAATATTGTTGATGCCCCGATACATGTGGTAGGCTCCACCGTATTCTTCTGGTATGGCCAATGTCGGCACCTACCATACTGTAGGACAAATATCGATGCCCATAACACTGTTTGTGCTCTGACACGTTTGGAAGGTTGCAGAGCACCATTCTGACATGACCTAACAATACTGTCCTACAGGTGTGCAGGGTACGGTCCTCGGTATTGCAGTTGACTTAAGCGCCCTGCCTTACTTGCTCCGCCTGATTCTTTGGGTCCTTACCGAGCGGGTGTCCCCGTTTGGTTGTCTCCCAGTCGGCTCCGACCACGCCGGTCGGAGAAGAGCTGTAAGCAGAGATTCGGTGTACTCACGGTCGGAGAAGCGGGTTAGAGTCGAAAGCTAGCATCGTCCTATCTTCGACCAGGCCTTTCGGTCGGAGAGGCAGATCAGAGTCGGAAGCGAGCGTCGTTCCTCCTTGGTCAGGCCTTACGATCAGAGAAGCGGGTCGGAGTCGGAAGCGAACGTCACCCTATCCTTGGCCAGGCCTTCCGGTTAGAGAGGCGGGTCGAAGTCGGAAGCGAGCGTCGTCCCTCCTTGGCCAGGCCTTCTGGTCGGAGACTAGATCGCTCTTCCAGCCTGTCATTAGGTATCTAGGTTGGCCCAAGGGTTGCGTGTCATTCACAACGTCGTCTGCTAGACCGAGCTTTTGCTAGGAAGCATGTCCATTAGGGACCCTGTGTTTATGAACCCGACACCAGATAAACCACCTGTCTTAATTTTTAAAACCATTCATCTTACCTCCCTGACTCGGTTATCGTTGGTTTTCAAAGGCGGTTTTGTTTTTTCTTTTTTATTTATTTTGGTAGAAAAATCATAAAATAAAAAATCTATTTGGACTCCACATGAGTATATCTACACGGTAAATATATAATATGATATGCTTTAGTACAAAGTTTTTATTGTAGCTTTAGATCTATGCTTCTCTATAATTAATTCATAGCTGCAGTTTCTATTGTCCAATTGTGATGAATTTTTTATGGCCTGATTATTGTATCATTTAACAATAGTAAAAATTTCATACTCTTTTATGTTTTTTCACACTTTTAACTATTTTAAAACTATTTAACAAGCATAAAACTAAATAAATCTATAACTCAGTTATACATTATCTAATGAGTATGAAATTTTTACTATAGTTCGATAATATAATAATTAGTCCACCATAAAAATTTTACTACAATTCGACCATAGAAATAACAGCTTTGAATTAATTATAGAAAAAACATAGATCTAAAAATACAACAAAAACTTTATACTAAACATACCATATTATATATTCACTGTGTAGATCTACTCATGTGGAGTCTAAAAAAATTAGATTTTATATTTTATGGTTTGTCTGTGATTTACTATGTTTTTTTCAAAAATTTAGCTAAAACAAATAAAAAGAAAAAGACAAAACCACCTTTAAAAAACACCTATGACCGGACTATGGAGGTAAAATGAACGGTTTCAAAAGTTGAGGGAGATGGTTTATATGGTTTCCATGTTCATGGGGGAAAACTAAACTTTAAGGATAGTTCAGGGAGATAAAATAGACTTTTTCAATGCCGAATCAACGACTCTCCGGCTCGGACGTCCATAAACGGACTAGATATAAGAACAAAACATTACATATAGGAAAAAGTCTACTTTATCTCCCTCAACTATCATAAAAGTCTAAAAAATCGGACATAACTCCTCCTTATCTTTTCAAACCGCACATATAACCTCCCTGTTTCTCTAGGTGGTTTTTCTTTTTTCTTTTATATATTTATATTTATTTTGCCTAAATATTTTAAAAAATCATAGTAAATTATATAAAAATCATAAAATGTAAATTCCAATTTTGTTGGACTCCACATGTTTACATCTACACACTAAACATATGACATGGTATGCTTTAGTACAAAATTTTTGCTCTAGCTTTAGATATATGCTTTTCTGTGATTAATTCATAGTTGCAGTTTCTATGGTCCTATTCGTGGTGAAATTTTTATGGTGGACTAACCATTATATGCTTGAGATGTAGTAAAAATTTCATGCTCATTGGAACATGCATGACTGAGTTATAGACTTATTCAGGTTTATGTTTATTAAATAGTTTAAAACAATTGAAAGTGTGTAAAAATAGAAAATGTATGTTCTCTATGTAATTTATTCGATAACGACATGATTATGTTAAGTGTTCATACGATATAACAATAGTAATATTACATAGAGAACACATTTTCTATGTTTACACACTTTTAACTAGTTAATAAGCATAAACCTGAATAAATCTATAACTCAGTCATACATGATCCAACGAGTATGAAATTTTTTACTTCATCTCAAATATACAATGATTAGTTCGCCATAAAAATTTCACCACAATAGGACCACAAAAACTACAACTATGAATTAATCATAGAAAAGCATAGATCTAAAGCTAGAGAAAAAAAAAATTTATACTAAAACATACCATATCATATGTTTACTATGTTGATCTACTCATGTGGAGTCCAAAAAATTATATTTTCTATTTTATAATTTTTCTATAATTTACTATGATTTTCAAAGATTTGGCAGAAATAAATATAAAAGAAAAAGAGAAAACCACCTAGAGAAACAGACAGAGAGGTCATATGTCCGGTTTGAAAAGATGCGGAGGAGTTATGTCTGATTTTTCTAGTTCAAGAAGAAAAACTGACTTTTGTGATAATTTAGGGAGGCAAAGTAGACTTTTTTTCTTACGAACATAAGTACTTTAGTATTTTTTTTTGAACGAATTTGACTATAAATAATGTCAAATGTGTTTAGATAAAATATAAAGGTTGTGAATTTAAATTCCTTTAATCAGATATTCAGTCAATAAACATTCATATTTTTTTTTATAACCAACATTCATATTATTTATTTACACCCAGGCTCTCGGCTCGGCCGATAACAAAAAAAATCGAAGCGGTTCGGCTGCCGCACGGCCGTACCGCGCGGACGCGAGACGTACAAGAAGACTACCCCGAGCCCCCGACTCCACAGATGCGGCCGGCAGTCTCCCCCCCAACTCTGCCCAAAAATTTGAAATCCTTTTCGCTTCCCTCTTCACCGAGCTCCGACCCCCGAGCCCCCTCGATGGCGGATCCGCCGCCTGTGCTCACGCTCCTAGTGAAGAAGGGCCCCTGCGAGGGGAAGACCCTGCAGCGCCGCGCCGGCGCCGCGCCGCTCCGTGTCGGCCGCGTTGCCAAGGGCAACCACCTCTCCGTGGGCGACGCGGGCGCGTCGCAGAGGCATCTCTCCGTCGAGTTCCTCCCGCCGCCTGCGGCCCGGTGGGCCGTCACCGATCTAGGCTCCTCCAACGGCACCCTCCTCAACGTTACGCCTCTCGTGGCCACTATCCCCGCTCCGCTCTCCGACGGGGACCTCATCAAGATCGGGGAGACCACCGTGCTCGCCGTCTCGATATCGACCGATGCAGGCCCGGGACCGGGCCCCGCCGCGACTAGGCGTTCCGCGCGCAACTTGGCGGCGGCGGCGGCGGCGGAGGCGGAGGAACAGGGCCCCGCGGTTTCTCGCAGGGCCGGACGGAGGAAGGCCGGTGCGGCGGAAGCCCCTGAAGCTGGGAATGAAGTGGAGGAGGAAGCTGCACTCCCGACTCGCCGAGGCGGGCGGAAGAAGGCTGGTGCGGCGGAAGCCTTCGAAGCTGGGAATGAAGTGGAGGAGGAAGCTGCACTCCCGACGCGCCGAGGCGGGCGGAAGAAGGCCGGTGCGGCGGAAGCCCCCGAAGCTGGGAATGAAGTGGAGGAGGAAGCCGCACTCCCGTCTCGCCGAGGCGGGCTGAAGAAGGCCGTTGAGCCCGCTGGAGTGGAGACGGAAGCGGAAGATGAAGAGGAGGAAGCGGCAATACCGAGCCGTGGCAGGTCAAGGAAGGCTGCAGTGACGTTCGTCCTTCCGCCACACCCGCAAAACACTAGGTCAGCGAGAGCTGCTGCAAGAAGAGGTGAGGTGTTGGGGTGCGAAAACGACGAGGGGGAAGTGGTGAGGACCGGAAGGGGGCGAGGACGGGTTCCAAGGGCAAGCGCAAGGAATGGTACGGGTGTTACTCCCGAGGAGGAGGAAGAGGAGGGTGACGTAGCTGTGGCCAGAGATCAGGAAGGGACAGCTGCCGAGGGCAAGGGTGAGGTGGTGCCGGCGGCTGGGAGAGGACGAGCAAAGAGGGGCAGAGGAGGCCGAGGCCGAGGCCGCGGAAGGGCTACGAGGGCAAGTACAAAGAAGCAGGCTGAGGATGCAATTGTTGAGAACGATGAAAATGAGCAAGAAGAAAAGGATATGGCTGATGGCAGAGAACGAGTGGGGAGTCCATTGAGGGTGTTGGCTGTGAATGATTGTTCTGAAGAGGATGACAAGTTGGATGGAAACTCAAAGGCATCCGTGGAGGATGAGAAGATGGTGGATGTGGAGGAGGATGCGACATTGACAGAGAGGGCAATAGAGGGGAGGGTCAATGCTCAGCATGCTCCTGCTGACAATGGTGGTGTGGAAGAAGAGGAGGTGAAGAATTTGAGCAAGGGAGGGGAAACTGAATTAGATCAGGAATTGAGGGAAAAAGTGTCACCTGGGTCAAAGAATGACAAGAGGGAAGCTACTGGTACCAGTGGTGAGAGAGGCCATGTGGGGGAGAGCAAAGGAAGACACAGATTGGAGAATATGACATTGGGGGAGTGGTTTGTTCAGATTGAGAAATACCTTCTAGCAAAGAATGCAGAGGCTGCTGAAAAGGCGATAGCTGAAGTGCAAGAGAAACATCGGCGGTTTTGTGAACATGTTAAATCGCTCAAGCTCAACAAGAGTCCTGCTCCTTGAGATTCCATGGTACATTCAGCTATAACTGAAACATTGTCCTATTATTACTTTTTTTTGAAACAATGTCCTATTATTACTTCTGTTCATGTTTTTTCAAGAATCAATTGCAATTTTTGCAAGTGCCCCTAATATATTTGTTAAGCATGAACTTTGCTATACTGCAATGAAATATTCTTGTGAGAAATGTTGAAATCTTGTGGTTAAATCTTTCAAGTTTTTGTCCTATTGTGAATGCTGATTATAATTAGAAATTTTCTTGTAGCAAACAACTTGTTTGCCAGTGGCAAGGGGTAGTTGGTAATTTTGATGCTTAGTTATGTAAAGAGAGATGTACTGTAGTATAGGCCTTGTTTGGCACGACTTGTAATTGTGCAGAATTTTCTTTTATGAGAAGCTGGTGAAAAGTGTATTTTGATTATTCAGTTAATTCCTAGTCTGGTTATTGATAAGCTGCTGCAGAATCATGTTGTTTGTCACAGCTTCTGCTTTGTCTGTGAAAAGCTAAGAAATAAGCCCTGCCAAGCAGGGTATAGTTCTTCAGGGACCTTTTTTTTTTGTACATGCTTAGTTTTCTTTTTCTTATTATACCACATACTTGAACTATGCCTTTGTGTTACTGACAAATTTTATGGTCCTGTGTGCTGTGATTTCATGAAAGTCATGGTGCACAGTTCACCTGCAATATTAGCTTGTCTGACCCTTTGCTACCATGAATATCTAATTAACAAGAACCATTTGTGTACAAGAATTTGGCGAATTCTTTTAGGATATTGTCCACTGTTTTGCCACCTTTGATTCTCTGAATGATTCAATAAGGGTGCTTGAAATTTTGTTAATTTTTTTGCACAGTTTCGTCAATCGCTTATGAAATTAAGATAAATCTGTTACTTCAAAGTTTTCTTTCAGTAATCCTGCCCAACTGAGTGCGTGTTTAGTTCGCGAAATTTGGAAATTTGGCTACTGTAGCACTTTCGTTTTTATTTGGCAATTAGTGTTCAATCATGTACTAATTAGGCTCAAAACGTTCGTCTCGCGATTTCCAACCAAACTGTGCAATTAGTTTTTTTTCGTCTACATTTAATGCTCCATGCACGTATCGCAAGATTCGATGTGATGGCTACTGTGGCACTTTTTGAGAAACTTTTTGGGAACTAAACAAGCACTGAAGTAAACCTTGTTACTTTTTAATAACTAACAGATTGCTTATTTGACTATTATCCACAAGTTGCTTAAGCCTGCTATGTTCTCTACAGGATAATCTGGAAATATTTTGGACAGCCTAATGTTGGATGATTTGATGACACCATCATATCACAATGAAGACAACAATGCTAAAGCGTCGCAAACTGTAGGTTTGTGGTGTAGCTACCAGTAGCAGGGTGGTGATCTTCGAAGTTGTTTATTCCAGGCTTAAGTAGTTTGGTACTATTCATGAATGTGACGAGAATGTCGTGCTAGTATGTATAAAGCAGTAGAGTTAGCTCCACTGAATTCTCCGTTGCATTCAGTAGGGTTCTTATGTCCTGAACCTCTATGATAGTTAACTGAATTCTCTGTTGCATTCAGTAGGGTTCTTATGTCCTGAACGGCTGAACCTCTATGATAGTTATCTGCAATATATCCTTTTATCTTCTGTCTCGGTTTATAATGCAGATATTTGGAGGATTATTTGTCTCCATTCCACATGCTGACATGCGAGTTTTTTTCTCTTTGCTACTAGTACTTGTTTAGGACCATGCTATTCTTCTGCTTAGAGGCCTCAATACCATCGGAGGCACTGCATGAAAATGATATGTGATGAAGCGTCTTATGTACAACATAGGATCTGATAGTTTATTCCTCTTTATTTACTTGCTTACCCATTGCTTATGGCTTATGCGAGCTTATATCCAATGCCAATAGTTAGTGAACAATCACTGTAGATGGTTCTGAGATTCTGACTGCAGTCGTCCACATTGTGAATTCAGCCTAACTAACGGACGAGTAGAGAGGCAAACATACAGAATGATTTTTTTCTCTTGAAAGCGTAGGAGACATACGTTTCGTTACAATAATAAGAAAACGAGTCTAAGAATCATACACACCAATTTGGGTGAAGTTCAGTACACAGGAGGATTTGCCAGATAAAACAATGCTGTTGAGATTGCGTAGCACTGACCATCGTTGGGTACTTGGGAGTTGAGGGCAAAACAGATGTGTCAGAGAGGCTCACCGTCCAGCCACCTTTGAGCCATCGCGAAACTTTCTTCAGGCTGGTATTCTGGAGTAGTATGACCGCCACCCTGCGCAAGCAACAACGCATTAGGTTACTTAGGGTACGTCTGATTACCTGATCCAATCGTGAAAACGTGCGTGAGCTATCGACAAAAAAAATCTGATAGGGATTAGGGACATAGCTACCTTCACTGTCGCAAAGGTCAAATTGTTGGCGTATGTTATCGTAAACCTGAACAGGATAATTAAAGGAAAAAAAAGCAAGTGATGTCCCTGTCAGAGAGCGGATTCCAGACGATTGGATTGTAATACAGTTTTTATTTGGCAAACATTTGTATATTCAGCAGGTGAACTAACCCAGCAGCCTGGCCCTTGAGGTGCCATGCTCTCCAGTCATCAACTATGGAGAAATTCAGTGATCTTATCCACGCTTGCGTGCTGAGGAACGGTACCATAAGGTCATGGTCTCCACTGCACCCACAAAGATCGCGATGGCATGACATGGAAGAAGGTTCACGCCCAGGCTGAGGCTCAGCTAGAAAGAACTGTTCTGAATTCTTGGATGCTCACCTGTACACAAGCGCACGGTAACCTCTGGTCGTGAGGTTTAAATGGTACTTGATGCTGCTTGGGAGGTCATTTGCGTAAGGAAGCCCTTTGATGCACCTTATCCATTCGCCAACTGTCCCCTTTTCAAGATCGTCATATTTGCATCATTATTTTTTTGACGTAAATATTTGCATCATTATTAAAGCCATTAGTACAAAAAATGTCCGATTATGCGTCCTAGAGAATCATTAACTACAGGCCCAGTTTCAAAAATTAAGATATATTATAATACTTGACTTTAGAGTCTGCTTAGCAGAAGCAGTTTTATGACAAGAACATATTCAGGAGTACAATCTGAAAAGAAGTACCTCCTTCCGTTTCAAAGAAAAGAAAAGAAATACCTCCTTGATCCCAAGAGCATCCCTGGTAGTATCGTTGTTCATCCAATAGTAAGCCAGGTAGTAACCATATGTCTGCAATTTCAGATGAATTCTTGCTAGAAGAACGGAGAGGGTCACATCACATCATCAGAGCACATGCAGTTGTAGAGACCAACTTACAAAACAATGAAGTTTAGGACGATCCGGCGGCTCATTTAGCTGTATAGATTCTTCTGATAGAACCCTTCTTGAATCACCATTATATTTGGGTTTTGGCGCGGCTACAGGACATACATCGTACAGGATATGTGCTTTTGGGATTTCAGAAAGGAGCTGCAGTGAAATTAGAAGGCGGCATTGGTTACATTACATGATGAAAAGAAATAAAAACAGGTCAGAGCACATGTATCTTTCTTACATTGTTAATAGTGAGCAGCACCTCAGCACACAATTTGTTTGCAGGGTTTACATAATCTCCTTTGCAATGCTCCACTGCAGCCTTTGTAAAAGGAAAATGGAAACATTCTACACAAAGATTACGTTGGACTTGGTCAACATGTGTGGATGTGGAATTACGTACCTCGTATAGCTGATCAGATATGATTCCAAAGCCATGAGAAGCTGGAATCACGAAGTTTTCATCAAACCTAGAGTCTGTTACAGGATTGCCAACTAGATAGCCCTGTGAAATTGTAAATAATTGTATAAGCACAACAAAGAACTAGACACATGATCTCACACTATTTTTACTCCTTTTTTCTTTTTCTCCATTTAAATTGTTTGAAGGCCAGAGAAAAAAACATGCCTTGAGATTGATGCGAGGCTGCTGCCTTTCCTCAATTCCTGAAGCATAGTGTAATAAAATTCAAGAGTCAGCTCTATGATTTGTAAGGGAAAGCAGATCTTTTTATATATTTCTAAAAGAGGAGTTTCCTTTGAACAAAATTTCAGAATGGTATTCGAAAATGAATAAAGAAAAGGGTAGCATACCAATCATGTTTACTGAAAATTAGAATATGATTGGGTAGCAGGATGCCAGTTAAATTGTGAAATTATTTGCGCTTTTTCGTGTATCTTGAGGACTTGAGGTACGTGGAGCATTCAGTAGAGTTTACCTTCTGAAATATACTGCGCAATAAGTGGAACCACCTTTCCAGCATACGAATCCCCACCAATGTAGAAAGTATTCGAAAGATACTGCGGATGATCGATGAACCACTACATAATAACCGTACAGAAGTTGGCAAGTAATTGAGGTACACGGTTCTTCCATCGAAACACTTCATCATCAGGGCTGTAAGAGACCAACTATGCTTATTTTCACCTGCTTCAGGAATGTGACGATTTGCAAAGACGATGAGTAGTCGCCTACATCGTAGCCTTTGGGATCCCGTGCATACGAGAAACCAGAGCCAACAGGGGAATCCACGAAGAGAATACTTGCCATCTGAAACCGTCAACAAGGCGCAAACTGAATTGAAATGAGGCTTTAGGAAGAGAGTTTTTTCAGGACTATGAATTGATGTACATTACCTGTGTCCATGAATATGGGTTGTAGACCAACTGCGGCAGATTGCTTTGGTGAGGCGTATAAGGTGCCAACACAAATTTTATAGGACCTGTGCAAGAAGATGACACAATTGGATATATATTCTTAAGCCTTTTTAACATCTACATATACAACATGAAAAACTACCTAGTAGTAGGAAGAAAACAACATCAACCGGCTTATCAAGCCCAAAAACCATTAGCCGACAGCTCGACATATTCACATGAGGCGTTATAGCATTTAATTTAACGGCCAGAAGATCGCTATGGATGGAACTAACCTACTTCAAAGGCGAGGCCGCTGAAAACAGTGCAGCGTGGCCCGCCGGTGAGCCACAGTAGGACGGGGTCCGTGCGCGGGCTCCGCTCCGACTCCACGAAGTAGTAGAAGAGCTCCGTCCTGGTGTCGTCGTCCACGCCCACGTATCCGGTCTCCAGGTAGAAGGGCAGAGGGCCGTGGAATCCCGGCAGGTGCGTCACCACCGACGACGACGACGACGATGCGCGGGACAGCGGCAGGAGGAGGAGGTAGCAGGCAGCGGCGAGACGCAGCAGCAGGGAGAGATGGCGGCGGCCGCCTCCCGCATGCATCGGAAGTGTAGGCTTGAAGGCCATGCTTGGGATCGTGTTTGGAGGTGCGATGAATGGAGAATGCGTGGTAGAGTCGCTACATGTCGAGCTCCGTGGGACTCTGTTGATTTTGATCACTGCTGAGCAGCTCCAGTGTTAAGGCTGTGATTAGTTCACGAATTTTGTGAATTTGGCTATCGTAGTATTTTTATTTTTATTTGATAATTAGTGTTTAATCATAGACTAATTAGACTTAAAATATTCGTCTCATAATTTTTAATTAAACTGTACAATTAATTTTTTTATCTATATTTAATACTCATACATGTATCATAAGATTTAATATAATAGCTACTGTAACACTTTTTAGAAAAGTTTTTAGAAACTAAACAAGCACTAAATCGAACTGAACTGACACGGTTCGGATGGGTAGAGGTCGGTTTGGGAGAGTTGCAGTGTCTCGTCGGTGGTTGCTCCAAAGAAACAATAAATAAATAATTGGAAGTGACCCTGGCTGATGAGGTTTCACAGTCAATACCATCGATGATCTGTCCTATACAAAGATTTTTTTATTGGACAGCCACGGCACGGTTCGACGCTTGAGTTGGGTTCGATTTTACTTGTGACAACGAGCAGTCGAACCGTGTAGCCTTCCCTTTGCTTCTCCCTCGGTTCGCTTTTGCAGTACACTGGAGGTGCCCGGTGATCGACCTCATCTCGTTTTTTTCTATTTTATTTTAAAATGGGATACAAGGACGATAGGATCATCGAGGAATCACGTCTCGATCATATATCTAAAATACTAAACGGATAAATCTCAAGATTAACAAACTTATTATAAATGTCTTGCTGTTGAAGAGCATGTCATGACGTTAAATTCTAAAAAAAATTCAAAAAAAAAGATACGAGCACTCACGTCAAATCAAGAACCTAAACCTAGATGTCTAGATGAATTGGCTATCATAAAAAATCAAACCGAGTTACACTCAATTCGTTCAAGACATCACACGTAGGCGGCCATCGCCTTGCGATCTCAGGTGGTCACCCGGGCTCGTTGGCCAAGTGCAAAGAAAAATTTTAAATCCGTATCAAGAGAAGCACTATATTTTTTAGGTACTTGTCGCAAAAAAATATTTTTTAGGTAAATATTTCAACATAGTGAAAATCGTTAGGGCTCCTAAAAATTTCTGGCTCTGCTACTGACATCACATCTTGACCCAATTTAATAGAAAAAACAGCACATCTTCGACCTTAGTTTAACTTTTCTTTTCCCTCTTTTCCATTTGAAGCACAAGCTACTCTCTGCCCGAAAAGATATATTATTCTAGCTTTATCTTAAATCAGATAATTATATGTTTATCAAATCTCTTAGAAGAGTATTGATTGTTATAAATTCAAATTTATATAATAGATTCATCATGAAATATATACATTCATGGTATACTTTTGATGCTATAAATATCAATATTTTTCAATATATTTAGTCAAACTTAGGATGTTTTTTATATTTCGACAAAAACAATGACAGTAATTGATAATATTACTCGTGGTGCGCGTGTTGCGTACGTGCATTAATTAGCTTTAGCTTTCGACAAAAAATAATGACATTAATTAATAATAATATAGTGAACTCGCTGCGTACATGCATTAATTAATTAATTAATCGAAAACTGCACCATCAGACCGTCTCCAACAACTCATGCATCACGGCATGCCTAAAATGCCTACTCCATGTTGCTTTATCGGTGGAAAACACGGTCCAACAGACGACGCAAACGAGGGACCTTTTTGGATGGGACGCGATGCACGACCCAAGTAAGCGTCGCCTCTCTCCTCGAACCCAAATCTCTGGCACCGGTGGGGAGAGGACGCCACCGCGCGTGGGGGCTATCTGCGCGGACGTCGAGTTCGGATCCGCCGGGAAAGGAGCGCCGCCACGCCCAATCGACTGGATCCACCTGCAGCTGACCGAAAGGGGAGAGAAGGCGAGCGCGGTGCGCAGGCGCGGGTGGTGCGCCCCGCCGCGGCGCAGGGTCCTAGCGAAGGAGGAGGACGAGGCGCCAGCGAGGAGCGGGGGCGCCCTCTCGTCGCCGGATCTCGCGACCACCGGCGCCAGGAACTTGGCGGCGGTGAAGGACGCGGCTGCACGTTGTAGAGGTCGACGTCCGGGTAGAGGTAGTCGTCGATGGAGAGCTCGGCGATGGTGCGGACGTCCTCGCCGTACATGAAGAGCGCGAGCACGAAGAAGGCGGCCACCAGCGTGGTGCCCGAGGAGTGGCCTGCCGCGGCGAGGAGGGAGTGCGCGGAGGAGGAGAGCGAGCCCAGGAGGCCGAGGTCCCCGGTGGTGGTGGTGGTGGGTAGCGGTGGGGGGTCGGAGGCCGAGGTGGAGGTGGAGGTGGGCGGCGGCTGCTTGGCCATGGCTGCTGCGGAAGGGAGGGGGTGGTGTGGTGACGCAATGCCGCGCCTAGGTGAGCTGCGGGCAAGCAGTGAGTGGATCGGTGGAGGCGACGCGGGGATAGGAGGGAGGAGGAGGTGGCTGAGGTAGATGATGGTAGCACCGTTGTGAGCTGCTCGCGCATGGCGACAGGGGCGTTGGCCAACGCCATGGCGACGAGCAGAAGGGGAAGGAGATGGGTGGGCGGCGGAGAGACCAAGGAAGAAGATGGCTGATTTGCGTTGGCTGCTGGAGAAGCTAAATTTTGGGTGCGGACCCTTTTACTTGTGCATGACCCAAACCAGAGAATGGGTGTTGTGTTTAGGTTATCATTGTTGGAGACAGTCTTAGTACAGCTATTTTCTAGAGAGTTAGACTATCTCCAACGGCTTACCTATATGGGTACCCAAACCCAAAATAGGTATTGGATGGTACTGTTTCGGTCTCCAACAGATTACCTATATACGAGACGCGTTTTGTGTTGCAGCAGACTCACAACCCAAATATGAGTATTCTCTCTCCTGAATACTCATTTGCAGAAAAGGTTCTTCTTTGGGTCCTGTTATTGAAGAAGACCAAAAATAGGTATTGAACCATTTACCTGTAACGCTACTCAAACGTGAAATATGTCTTGTATTTACCTGTAGCGCTACCCAAACGCCCTGTTTGTTTGGGTTTATTTAGCTGATAAGCCATGACTGAAAGTACTATTGACTGATTTAGTGTGAGAAAAAAATATTATTTATTGGCTAAAAAAATATAGTTTATAAGTCAAATAAGCTAAGCGAACCGGACATTAGTCGAATGATTGAGTTGGTGAGGTAGGTAAGTAGGAGTACTACTAGTCTACTACTAGTACCTGGGACCCAGATTCAGTGACTTGCTAGACGCTGTGACTTCCGTGGCATCTCAGATTCTCAGGCGTTGAAATCGAATCCAATGGCCCTTGGTAGTGATTCAAAGAAAAAACAAAAGGGATGGGAGGGAGGCAGGCGGCAGAATAGAACCACGGAGGCCCTTGGTGTGGGGAAATAATTCTACGCACTCGTGATGTACAATGGTACCTGTGGTATCCGGAACACGAGATCGTCGCACTGCATGGACGTGCTCAATTATAGCCTTGCTATTATTTTCTCTTCCCCGTAAGAACACGCCGTTGAGGCCAACAACTAGTCAAATCTTGCAAACTTCAATAACTTTCAAACTATTTAGTCTAGAGTATCTCTAACAGCCTTTCTAAAACTCATTCTCTAAATTATTATTTAGAAAGACATTTGCATAAAAATCTTTGAGATCTTTTACAATGATAGGAGAAGTACTTGGTACCTCCCACATCTTTCATCTTTTTCTATTTTCTAAGTAATTAATTGATAATTTGAATTATAGAGGGTATTTTAGTAATTGAGGTTGTGCCCTTCTAAAACCATGCTTACGTGGGGTTGGTAGCGTATCCAGTATACGTGCATGATACGCCTTCGATCGTATCAGAAACGTGTCGAAAAAAATAAATAAATCCAATAAATCACGATACAACGAGCAAATATCTCTTATCATCAAACCGGGAAGGTTTGGCCGCCAACCAGGTTGGCCACGTCGCCCTCCTTCTCTCCACTCTCTCTCTCTGTCTCTCTCTCCCTCCCTCGCTACCGGCTCACGGCGCGGCTCACGCGACGGCGCGGGACGACCTCGTCGGTGGCCCGCCCTCCACGAGGCCGCAGCCTCCCTCCTCCTCCTACTCCTCCTCCACCACCACCTCCACCATGCCGCTTCCTCCTCGTGACGCAACGCGGCGGGTCGCGCCGCCTAGGGTTTCGCCCCTCCGTCGTCGGTCGTCCCCACGGCCGCGCGGGTAGCCAGCGGACGCCGTGACGCGTCGGAGCCCTCTGCCGGTGGAGAAACCTCCGTGGTGGCCGTGCATGACGACGGGAAGGTCACGTCGGCAACCTCGGTGGTGGATCTGGAGCGGCCGCTCGCGGAGCCACTCCCGGTGGCCGATCTGAGGCCGGAGCACGCCGTCGACCTCGCGCAGCCAACGGAGGCGGTGGATCTACGGCGAGCAGCCGGATACAGCGTGAGCCCTCCCCTCTCTCTCTCCCCTTCCCTCCTGATGCGACGGCGGACGCGACGCACGGCCGCGCCCCCTGCGGCCGGCGCTCCTGCTGGGGTGGGCCCCGGCGGCTACCCTACCTCTTCCCCATCCTCTGCACGCGTGCTTCGCTCCTCCATGAAACCCTAGCTTCATTAGGGTTCCTGCGTTGTAACTGTTTTCCGTTCATCTACGCCGTTCCAGCTTCACAGATAAGTGTGCTCCATCTCCAACCCCAGCACCCTTTATGTTTTGTTACATTTTGTACTTGATCTTAATCCCATGTCTCATGTTATACTGTTCAACTGCAAGATAAAATTAATTGCTAAACTATTCTCAGATGATTGTCTTCTGCCTTAATCAATCAGCTACCAGTCTTGCATCTCATATATTGTGTACCTGAGGATATGATTGTGCTCTGTAAGGACACACGGGAAAAAGTTTTATTCATATTTTACGTTATAGATAGATTGTCTTGTATCTTAATTAATCAGGTACCTGTGTTGCATCTTAAATATAGAGTAGCTGACGATATACACCCTTGCCTTTGCCATCTAGATCATGATATTTTCTATTTTGCATTGGGAAAATGCATGTTCTCAATTTTGTTTCACCTCTTTCAACCTGAACGTAGAGCATAATGTTTTCTATTTTTCATTGGAAATACATGTGCTCATCTTTGTTTCACCTTTTTCAGACGGATCTTTGTTTATCAAAAAGGAATATGGGGTCATGGTTTGATGGATCAGGAATATTAAAACATATGACCCTGCTTATTGTTTGTTACTGATAAAAATTTCTATAGATCTTTTAGCCTGCCATCCACAGCCCCGCTATTTATTTGGTACTGATAAATGTTTTGTCCTCACCTGTTTTTTGTCTCCAAATTATCCTGGTACAAATACTTGCGATTATATATCTTCACATCATGTATTTGCATATATCTGTCAGTAATACTGATGTCAGACTGTCAGCATAAGTAGATTTCCTTTTAGAGTTTCGATTAGAGAACTATGAGTTTGCATCGCCGATTTTTTAAATCAGTTCATCAGCCTTACGTACCTTGTTTTGAATTTCAGTGCCCTGCTCATGCGGCGAGACATTGATGGGCTACCTGCGTCACTCCGGCCTGTATCTGCTTATGGTCTAATGTTTTCTTCTTTACAAAGTTCTCCTCCTAGCACACGCAACTGTTTGTTACCTGAAACACATGCCTACTATATGCCTGTGATGAAAATTCAGTATCCATTGATCAGAGATACGATATGATGTTCATTTGCCTGTGAGGTACTGGGCATGGCCTGTTACCTAGATTATGGAGTTTTTTTGAATGACCCAGCTATCAGCATGCCCTGAAGCTCCAGACTCATGAACAAATGATGATGGAGACATTACTGAGGCCTTTAAGAGTCTCTGCCAACTTTCTATATGATCTAAGCCTATTTGCTAATAGTCTCATGTCCTACCCATTTGCCAATTCATCTCGTGCATTCCACATTCGTTAATGGTCTCATGTTCTGACCATTTGCCATTTGCTATTTTTTTCCTACTTCAGCCGGCTATGAAAATTTGCCATTTGTTACTTATTTTTTTTACTTTTATGCCTCTGATTACGTCATCTGACACGGTTTGACGGATTCCTGGTGGTCATCTTTCATGTTTTCTAATTAAAGTCAGCTGATTGAGTTTGATGGATTCTTGCTGCCGTTACTTACAACGTGTTGCTCCCAGTTGCAAAGTTGTTTTCGTGTTTTTGGGTTCTATAGTCGGCCAACAAATGCTACTTACATTCTCTCTAAAATATTTCTAGATAAAGTACCACCAAGGTCTGTCCATCAATATTGGTAAGCCTTACAGCCCTTACGTACTCTTATAACCCATCCGATATGTGGCCTTAATTGCTGGAGCATTTTCTATCTGCCTATACAAAAAAATATTTACAGGTTACCGTGTCAACCGCTCTACAAACACGAAAGAGGAACTCTTCTTTTGTCAGGCTGATCATCCACTGCTGGTTCAAGGTTATAACCTATGTATGTCTCGATTTAGTTCTATTAGCCATTCTATATCGACAAGCACAAAAAAACTAGACAGTTCTTGCTTATATGTGAAGCTCGTTCAGTGCCTGCCCAGGCTATGTCTAATTTTTATTGTGTCATTACTTCTCCCATGCCTATTTCATTAGCAGTAAAGAATTATTACTCATGTCTTACATGTTACCTTTCCTGTTATAATAAATGATGGAATTCATACCTAGGATCACGTAAAGTTAGTGCTATATCTACATAGTCTACTCTTCAAAATTAAAGCTATATCTATCTTGTCAGTATTTAAATTTCCCAATGCAAAAAGATTAATGAGTTCCATCCTCTACTCTTGTCATTTCAGTAGTTTCTTCTATAATTTCTATACCTGATGTGCAACCTACCCTGCAACTTACATATTTGGTTAGTACTGTAGTTTTTTGCAGCTGATACACACGCCTTCCTTACAGATTTAGTATAGCACTACCCTCTTTATATTTTTACCCATCAATTTATCTATTTGGTTTCCTTATCTAATGTTGTCTGCTCTCTTATCTGTGCACTCTATAATCATAACTGACCACTCTTCTTTTTCCCTTTTTTTTAATATATAAACTGAGTCCACCTATATATGCTTTCATGCAGGAACTCAGAAAGTATGCACAAGCTTTGACCTCATGCACCACTCACAGTTTTTAAAGCAAAATATCTTCCTATGTGCTGTATGTTGGTAATGTAATTCTTCCTTCTTTATTTGCAGATATACATGCACCTCTAACTAAGTTTGCTAATCTATCATATCCTCATGAAAAGTGAGGACAACCACTCCTTCAAATACTTTCAACAATTATTTTTGTGCCTTTCCACACCTAAATCCTTAACTGTACCTGCAGCTCAGTCATTTTAGTTATTGTGCTTGCTCCTATGATTGTGTGTGTGCACGATGCCTTTTATTTGAGATTTTAGGATCTTGATTTGTCAGATAAATTTGTTTGGGCTCTTCACTGCAATTTAAAAAGAAAAGAACCATCTATGTACGTGTCAGAATCGAACAATAATTCGATTAGTTCACTGATATGCATATTCTCTGTTTGTGCCTTTTAGGTCATATAAATAATCAGTACAATACCTCCTTCTGGATGTTGGTGAAGTCTGGAAAAAGTGAACAAGAGCTTCAGCTAGCTTTGAAGGTAGTACAAATTTTCTTGAGTTGGTGACCTTTCTATCACAATGGTATAAATGTTTTAATTCAAGTTTAGTTTTTCTAGGGAACATTTGCAAAGGACAAGAATGAGCTGCTTGCTCAACAATTCTAGATAAACTATGATGATGAACCAGCTATGTTCCGCAAAGGATGTAGTGTTTACCGAGAGAAGGTGATGCTGCAAATGTTATCAGTCATGTAAGACAACATCTTTCTTATAATATATTACGTACAACTATAGGTAGAAACAGCTGTGAAGATTGATGACTATGGGGAACCCATAAAAACGCCAAGATTGCAAGTTACAGCCACGCATGTTGATATCATAGGGTCTGAGTTTTGGGAAAATCATCAACAGATTCTTCGAGAAGGTCGGTTTTAATTATTCAGCTGTCCTTTCTACTACAGATCAAGCTATGTGTGTGTATAGCATTAACTTAATTGATTAGTTGCGGAACAGGAAAAAATTCCTGTTGGTTTGTCAACAAATCTGGCATCAATCACATCTTTTGTCCTTGTAATTGGATCGTTGTTCGCATCAATGCTCGCCAATTTGATCAGTGAGGATCCTTCTTTTTATTTATCAGAAGCATGCCGGTTCTCTTTAGGATTAGCTTGATTGCCTTATTAACTGGGTAAGGTAAATGCCATTTTCTCACTTCTTCCAATTTCTAGTCTCGGTCACTCGGTGTGACTCTAGACAAAAAAAAAAATCAATACTCATGGTTGATCGTCGGTGTGAAAACTGAAACTTTAGAATATTTCTCATGCAGTGTGAAGACCTGAAATAGTTTATTGCATTGCCTTCTCTGTATTTGCTACGAAATGTGATCTACCACATCAACTATTTCATATTTAGAATTTTGAATAGTTTTAGCGTATTAAATATAAAAAGAGCTCCAATCTTTAAGTTTTTGTGCATCACGTATCTACATTAGGCTTCTAATATTGTTTCTGTGTAAATATTAAACATATATTTTACCTGCGCCTTAATCGGATAATTTGCCGACGCGCGCGATGGCGCTTGATGGAGTAGTACGTATTAAGGCAGACTGCCGATACGGCCCAGCCGTCGTCCGCCCGCACAAGTTTTGATGCAGCACGGGCACGGATGAGTACCCCCGCCCACCGGCTGCCGGCCACGCGCTCCACCATGTTGGCAACTAGTAGATTGCGCGCGCCCTTGCGCGCGTCGAGTGGCTGTGAAACATACATGCTGAATAAATGCATTGCAAGAGCATTATAAGAATTAAGATTAGGCTAAATAATAAGGATTATATAAGTTTAGTAATAGATTATCGTCATGGCACAGGTTGACAGTTGAAGGTGATAAGGATTATATAAGTTTCAAGGCGATAAGGTCTGACATTGAAGGAAAAATTAATATGTGCATAAAACCTACAATCCTCTTTGAGAACCAAGCAATAACATCATGAAGTAGAGGGTAACAGAAAAACATAGTTCTTCAGTCTGGATAGAGATAAAAATGGCACCACATTAAAAACCATGTAGGTCAAAATATGAGCTTTCTTTTTTTTCTTTCATGCATAGGCACAAATCCAATATATGAAGATCTAAAATGGAATAGAAAATGAAAACAGGTGGCAACAATGAGGCTTAGCAGGTACCGATTACTGGTGGAACAACTCTGAATTTCACTAACATGTACTCTGCACAAGACTACATACAAATGTAGAGTATAATTGGAGAGTAGGGAAACCCAAAATAAAACCAATGGAAGAGAATCATTAGATAATCACAGAGAAAACACAGATTATAAAGAATTTAAGGAATGTACCTGGTCATCATTTGCTACCTGGTCATCCAGCAGATATTGATCAATGACAAACCATTTCTTTCGAGGCTCCAATATGTGCCAAGGTGTCGACTGTGTCTCTGACATTCACTGTTAAATAATAGAAAACAAATTAGTCTTTAGAAGAATGTAAGCATGCATAAATTTGCTCTAGCCCATAGTAGAATATGAAGTTGGCAAAATAGAACCACATATTCTCAAAAGAGCGTAGCATATGCAATAGTAATTTACACATCATACAAAGAATTTGTGGATCACTCAAAAATATTAGGTTCGACACACCAACAGGATGAACCAATATTCAGACACCACCAATACAGTAGATTTGGCCAATGTCGTTGTATTAAACTGAAAGCTATAGTAAATCACTATCAAGACAGATATGCAGAAGTAATTCAACCGTACCTGACAATTCAATTACCAATCAGAATAGATGGAAGCCACATCCGTGCACATTGCCCTGGTCTGTTGGCTCCCACTTGAAGGGTCGAGATGGCAACTAGAGGGGGGGTGAATAGTCTTTTCTAAAACTTAATCGCGTTGGCTAACCGATATAAATGTGAAATTAAAACTATCGGTCTAGCTAAGACTATACCCCACTATATATGTTCACTAGCACCTTACAAAGATAACAATTATGCAACAAAGGTGCCGGGCTAGCTAGAGCTCTCCTAAACAATTCTAGGAGCAAGGTCACACAAAACTATGCCACTAGTACTTTAAGCGACAAGGGAGCCCCTACACATGCAAGTAAGCAAAAGCACAAAGCTAACGATGCTCACTAGCAATGCTCAATAACAAGGCAACCAATGCCTAATTAGAGAGCGCAAATACTTAGCTACACAAACTAAGCAATGTGACTAACAAGGTTACTAAAACCAAATTAGCCACGCAAGGGAGCTACTTCTATGCTACACAAGCAAGAATGTAATTAGCAAGCTACACAAGCTATCTAATTACAAGAGCAACTACACAAGCTTAATATGTATAAAAGTAATTGCAAGCTTGTGTAATGGGGATGCAAACCAACGGGAAGAACAAGGTTGACACGATGATTTTTCTCCCGAGGTTCACGTGTTTGCCAACACGCTAATCCCCGTTGTGTCGACCGCTCACTTGGTGGTTCGGCGGCTAATTAGCATCACCCGCTAAGCCCGCACGTCGGGCGCCGCAAGAACCTACCCCTTGAGTGAGGGTAGCTCAATGACACGCTTTACTAAAGTTGCTCTTCGCGACTCCCGCGGGGCGAGCACAAGTACCCCTCACAAGCACTTCTCCGGAGCGCCGCACAAGCTTCTTGCGCGCTTCGACGGAGACCACCACCAAGCCGTCTAGGAGGTGGCAACCTCCAAGAGTAACAAGCACCACCGGCTTGCAACTCGATCACCTAGTGCCACTCGATGCAACCTCACGATGCAATCGCACTAGAATCGCTCACTCACACAATCGAATGATCACTATCAAGTATCTGTGTGATGGAGGGCTCCCAAGCACTCACAAGCATGGACACTAAGTCCCTTGAGGTGCTCCACACCAGCCATGGCTGAGGGCCACTTCTATTTATAGCCCCAAGGGCTAAACTACCCTTCACTGGGCAACGGTCGGGCCGACCGGACGCTCCGGTCGTTTTGACCGGACGCTGGACCTCAGCGTTCGGTTGCCCACAGACGACCATGTGTCCCGGTTCCAACGGTCACTTGACCTGACCGGACGCAGCAGCTTTCGACTGACCGGACGCTGAACCCCCAGCATCCGGTCGTTTCCAGTAAGCTCCCGAGCATGACCGAACGCGTCCGGTCAAACGCGATCGGACGCAGCCAGCATCCGGTCACTCTCTAGCTACTACTACACTCCACGCCAGCACGACCGAACGTAGCCTGCCAGCGTCCGGTGCATTCAGATCCAGCGTCCGGTCAGTTGACCGATGCCAGCATCTTCTCCATTCTCTTCACCCAAACCCATCTCACCCCTGCAAACACCACCTCCTTTGTAAATATGCCAACACCACCAAGTGTATGTGTGTTAGCTTTTCACAATCATTTCCCAAAGGATGTTAGCCACTCAACTTGCCACGCCACTCGATCCTAGCGACAATGCAAAGTTAGATCACTCGAGTGGCACTAGATGACCGATATGCAAACAAGTTTGCCCCTCTTGATAGTACGGCCATCTATCCTAAACCCGATCATAAACTTCTCTACACACCTATGACCAGTGAAATGAAATACCCTAGGTTATACCTTTGCCTTGCGCATTCCATTCCATCTCCTCCAATGTTGATGCAACACATGCACCAACACGATCAACAATGATATGATCCACTTCATATCATCACATGATCATATTGGTTCATCGATCTTGACTCTACTTGCTCTTCGTCGTTGCCATCGTCCATCGGCGCCAAGTCTTGCTCAAGCTTCACCGCCACGCGGTCCATCACTCCAAAGCCTTCGACTTGCCCTTCACGCTTGCAACCGGTCCATCAAGCCAAGTCTTGTCTTGATCTTCTCCACCTTGATCACATGACTCAATGTCATGTCTCATGTGCGTTTAAGCTCCTTCATCATCACATGTGTGAGCTTTGCAACATCTCCAAGCCATTTTCACCTCCATGGCATATGTTGCTCATACACATGTACTTGTGGACTAATCACCTGTGTATCTCACATAAACACAATTAGTCCACCTAAGTTGTCACTCAATTACCAAAACCAAACAAGGACCTTTCACCATTACAAATTGAATAGGTGTGTAGATGGATGAGTAGAACTCACCAAGGCTACACAGTGGCTTATTCTGACACTTTTTTGTTGGGATAAGCCATGAGACTCTAATGCCGAGGGTGCTAAATATGGCAGAAAAAGGAACCTCCCTTGTATCCTAGATTAGCCAAAAACCTTTAGATCACAATGGTAGATTGGGAAATGGCACTATTTATAGCAATCACCAATCAGACTTAAGAAGGGCCACTTTTCAAGATGTAGCTGTACTGATTTCCCAAACAACTGGAATAGTGGATTCGAAGCAGAATAAAGGATGACAATATTACTGCATAAATTTATTAATCAAAATAAATCACAGATGAAACATGGGTGTGTTAATGACCATACTAAACGCTAAATCTGTTTCTTGCTTGTAACGTTACTAATTAGCGTTTGTTATGAATGCATAGAAGATGAAGGCAGGAGTTAGGTGATTAGGTCCATTAGAATTTATTTGAAGGTGACCTATTTTGGGCTGTGGCTCGAGGAGGCCGCACGGGTGCCGGCTTTTGCCTGATGCCTAGACTTCTTGGACATTCTGGGGTATGTGTATAGGCATGATATACACCACCAGTCGTCATTCTGTGGTATGTGTTTAACTGTGACAGTGCATTGGCAGCATGCGTTGGTAGTGGAAGGGAAGATTTCAAGGCGGAGAAAATGTGCTGGTTGCAAGGCTTCTTCCATGTATGAATGGATTGTCTTGCGGATGCACAAACCCGAAATCATTTTTGTCTAATTTCCATGTAACTTCGGCCAGGATAACAATTAATCTAACTACGATAAACCTAAATCATGTATTCAATGTTTGCTGCTGCTGAACTAAAAAAATTTTGAAGTATGTTTTGCAGCCGTTATACTGTCAGTCATCCAGGAAACTCTACACTCCAAATTGGATAAAGCTTGGGCCTCATCTACATTTTTTTGGAGTCACAAACAACAATATGCGTGCTAAAACAAACACATATTGCAAGAAACGGTAGGATATGTAGGGTAGTCTATTTTTTATATGCTCACAAGAATTCATGCACTAAGCCGCTTATTAGTTAACATAAGCATTTCTGATGCAATTCTGTCACTATACATCAAGAGTACAGTAAGAAGCACCAAACAACATGATGATTTTAAAAGGGGCGTACCCAGTGCAGAGAGCTCCCGCTCTGTGCGGGGTCTGGGGAAGGGTGTCAGTGGCAAGCCTTACCCTCGCCTGTGCAATGCGAGGAGACCGCGACTCAAACCCGGGACCTTCCGGTCACAGGCGGTAAGACTCTACCGCTTGCACCAGGCCCGCCCTTGACCATGATGATTCTACATAACTAAAAATCTATTTACCTGTAGGCTTCAATATGCCTAAATAAGCTCTAAAAATAACTATGGCTTTTAAATTTGCAACTCAGAATGCAGATAGCTGAAGGAAGAACTTACCAAGCCGAGAAGGAGGCAGATAGGTCACCTCTTGATGGATATATTTGATGTCGATAACTACATTTTAAAGAGGGCACCTATAAATGCATAATTGCATCAACATATTGGAATGTAACAATGAGGAGGCTCATTAATTTACCTCTGATTACATAGTTGTCCACAAAACTTGCAATGGTAGCTATGGAATCATATTAGAATACATAGTATGTTGGCCCATCTAACTTGCAATGTAACAATGATAGCTATGGAACTATATTATAAAAACAACAGCTGGAAATAGGAGCGTTTCTGAAAATGGGAAGGAAGAGATGAGCCTGGTTAAGGGAAGAAAAGGCGCAGTGAAAGCTGTAGACTCCGAATCTGAAACAACATCATAAAAGAACAGAAAGCAGAGAGAACAATGGCTTGAACTACATCTTTTTAGCAGAAAATGAGGGAGCAAAGATGAGTCCTATTTAATGTCCAAGATCGTGGTAACAGCAACACAACATCGTAAAATATAGAATATTTCTATTCCATCCCACAAAACCAAAAATGGATGAAATAGGTGATGAACTCGACTATCAGTTAGCAGGATAAAACCCAAGAACAGGAGGCTATAAAAAAAGTGAGGAAGAAACCAAAGAGGTCACAGAGGAGGGAACCCATTATGGCCCATACTAACACAACCAGTAGCATGTTTAATTACTATTAGAGGAAGAGATGGCTTTTCTATTTCACGAAGCAGCAAAGGTTAGATCTAAGAAAGGAAGTTTCCTTATCCTAGAATCATGAAAGAATTCAATAATGAAGTAGATGTACATTCGTAGAGAAGACTGGCATGCTTGTGTGCTTACCAGATCGAGCAGTTTTAGAACTAATTGTTTAATGTTTCTGTATACAGTCGTATCTTCTTTCTGTGGAGAAAATATACCCAACCAAATTGACAGTAGAGAAAGTTGTACAAAATATATCAACACTCTTGCAGACCTAAATGTAACAACAAGCTATGAAAAAAAATAGTGTTGTATGAAAATAGTTAAAACAATTATGTGTACAAATAGCTTGCATCTGCATGGTTACAAATATTAAGTTATGGGTGCACACTGTCTTATCTCTGAATGTCAATTGATATGGATCATTACTTCTAATCCTCGAGTAAGGAAACAGTGAATATGCTATGAAATCCCTTCATCGTAACAAAAGAGTAAATACGGTATCTTTCAGATAATATTCATGGAGGTAAATATGGGGGTAGACCCAGTGCCGGAGGCTCCCACATGAGTGGAGTCTGGGGAAGGGAAAAACCAAGGCAAGCATGGAGGTAAAGTAAGGAGAAAAGACTTTTGAATCACCTACGCACAGAAAGTATCCTCAATTAGCAGCAGGTAAGATATAGCTAAATTGTTGAGAGCATAAAAGGACTTGAATATTGTGAGGAGTATGTAAGCTCTATCCCTTTACTGCAATCAAACTTAGACATGAAAAAACAATTACCTGCATACCTTTATGAGCGAAGTGTAGAAACAAAAAGAAGCATGTTGCCTTCTCTGCATAACAAATTTCAGTTAACTAACATCAATCCTAAGCTTTTTCAACTTGCTGAATCCAAAAGCACAATTTGTAGAAAAGCAAGCTAAGATAGTAACTTGTTTTGTAACAAAGAACTGGTAACCTCAATTCAATGATCAAATCAGAAAGGCAAAGATCCGACCTCAGTATCATCCATCCGCAGCCAGGAAAAACCTGGGCAAAAAAAATGGGAGTAGGATTAGGAAATGAAGGAAAACAAAAAAAATGTAGATAAGGACATGGCGCTCCACATCTGAAGGCCTAAATGGTTAAATCTCTATGTACATACACCAGATCCATGAATCTGAATCGTAACCCAAAATCGAAGGGAAAAATCACGAAGTAGAGTAACCCATATATCTTATTCACACAGCAGGCAGCGACGAGAAGAGCGAGGCGTACCTGGTGGGTGCTCGTGGGCAGCGAAGGGCCTGATGGTGAGAAGCTGGCATCGCGGATGCAGAGGAAGAGCCTAGGCGGGGGCGAGAGAGGGAGAAAGGTCTGGACAAATGGAGCTAGGGTTTCGTGGAGCGTAAGACACGAGGACCTTCGGTAGGAGACAGGCACCGCGGCGGCTCGAGGGGGGCCGCGTGCGCCGCGCCATGGCCGGGGACGACCACCACTGGGGCCATAGGCGGGGGCGGGGGCGTCGGAGGCGGCGAGGCGCGGCGTCGCGGGAAGGCGTCGAGGTCGGGCTCGGGAGGGAGGACGGGAGGGAGACCGTTTTTTTTACCAACTCACGAAGGATGGGGGAGAGGGAGGGGGCCGCCGAGCCCCTGCTGGGCCGGCGCACCGCCCGCAGGGGCACCGTTACCTGGCGCCCGGCGCCGCCTCGCACCCACCACTGCCTCGGGAGGGAAGGGGAGAGAGAGGAAGGGGAGGGAGAAATGGAGGTGAGAGGCAGGCGAGGGAGGGCGGCGGAGGAGGAGGAGGGCGGCCGCCGTCGCCCGTGCCCGCATCGGGACGGAGAGGGAGAGACCCATGGGGAAAGAGAGGACGGAGGCAGAAGAATCTGGAACGAGAAGCGTAAGCCGTAGTATATATGTGGTTCTCCGGATTCAGACGAGAAGCAGGAGACGAAGAGGATAAGGGGGAGAAGCTAACAGAAGCACGAGAATCAGTCGCCGGCAAGAATCCGTTTCAAGCAATCTGGAGCGTTGAATGAAAGATCCGACGGCTAGGAACATTTCGAACGACGTGGACGGTGGTTCTGTCGGAAACCATCTCTGGCTTGTTTGGGTAAATAAGCAACGCACCTCCTCCACCACGCCCGTGAAGAAAATCCGCCATGCCTCCATCGAAGCATGCACAAGCGCAGCACCGACGAGGGCCCTTCCTGTCGGCCACCGGCCGCCGGCTACAAGCCTCCACCATGCCGACGATGCACTTCCACCACGACTGTGTTGCACTGTCGCAGTATGCACAGGCACCGATTCAGTAGGGAGTCAACGACTTCCAGTTCTAGTGACCTTTTCCGAATCACGACTTCCAGTTCTAGTGACCTTTTCCGAATCACTGTAAGGGTAAACGATCGTGGATTATCTGCTGTTGATTGATTTGGTTGATTTTCCTTGTTCTCTCTCATGATCTAGTGTTATCTGTTTCCATCACTTTTCCCAGACGCGAGTAGATGGCACGACCCAACGAATTCAAGTAGTACTAGACTACTAGTGCCACTGTGCTAGTACTTTGAGGGTGTTTGGTTCCACGCTTTACCACGCCGTGCATGTGGCTGCCACAAACGCTAGGCTGTTGTTTGGTTTGAGAGTAAGCTGCGCCGCTGCGGCACGCCACGAGATTACAACCGTCATGGGTGACGTTCGGATGCTGATGACTAAACATAAGTTAATTATAAAACTAATGATAGGAGTAGAATAATTAGCAAGACAAATCTATTAAGCCTAATTAATCTATAATTAGTAAATGATTATTGTAGTACCACATTATCAAATCATAGACTAGTTAGACTTAGATTCGTCTAGTAAATTAGCCTCAATCTGTGTAATTAGTTTTATAATTAGCTTATGTTTAATACTCCTAATTGATATCGAAAGATTCAATGTGGCAGGGCTAAACTTTTATCCAAAGAAAACAAACACAGCCACAACTCGCCATAGTTGTGGCGGCCATTTTGTGCGCCTCGGCAATGGCGGCGCCACACTCAGCATGGCAGACATTGGCGTACAACCAAAGGCTCCATGCGGCTCCTACATTACCTCTATGTTTTTATGTGTGATTTATTTTTCGAAAGATCTTATGTGTGATTTATGGTCTTTATTACTTAGGGAACTAGTGAATGGAGATGCTCCGATAGCCATCCAATTCGAAAAGGTACCCCTCCCCCGAGCGCTCCCGGGGGCGACTCGGGGGACCTCGTCGGCGCCCCAGGACTTCCCCCTCCCTGCTTCCCCTCCGGCCGCCGTCACCGCCCACCGGCGTGCGGCGGCGGCCAGCGGTAGCCCGAAAAAGGTGTCTGTCGTATCCCCTTTCTTCCCCATCCCCTCCCTCCCACCCCTCCACCACCATGCCTATTCCTTTGACTGCTCCGGCGAGCTCGACGGCCAGCGAGCCAGATCCGGCTCCTAGGGGCCAGATCTGTCATCCTCATCACCGGATCTGCAGCCTGGAGAGGTGATGCCCCGGGCGGCTGCGGCAGACCTCGCGTGGCCTCCTGGCGTGCGCTAGGCGACCGGGACCTCGGCGGACGCCGTTTGATGGCTCTGGTCGGCCAGCGGCCGGTCCCTCGTGGCGCACCTTGGCGGGCGGGCTGTGGCCGGCTTCGCCCTGCCCGCCGCGACAGCGAACGGCGCCGCTTCCCAGGGTTGCGACTCGTGGTGTTGGTGGCTTCGGAGCGGCCGGTGAGGCGGGGCCCACTCTCTTCTCTCCGGCGGCGGGGCGGGGCCTTGAGCCTGCTAGGGTGCGGTTGGCGGTTGGCCCAGTCGTGACGGCTCCACCTTGGCCATCGGGCTGGTGCCGGTCGTGCTGTTGTTGCTGCAAGCGCGGGGCGCTCCCTTGGGCGGTCTATCTGGGTGCCCGCTTCCGCACGACGTCGGCGTGGTGCAGATCGAGCGGGACGACTTCAGCGCCCCGGCTGCCGCCGGAGTTCGCTGCTCGCTGGCCTGGAAGCAACTTGGCACGGTGGCGCATCCCATCCCCGACCCACGGTGTTGACTACTGTGCTTGGGTGTCATCGGGCGAGTGCCATCAGCTCTGCTGCTAGGGTGTTGCTGGCCGACGGCGTTGGCGCAGCACGCATCACCGTTCATCCTATGGATGAAAATCCTGTCTGTGCTTCTCCAAACGTTGTTGGCATCCGCGGATGTCATCCCCTTCTTGAAGGCTTCGTTTGGGGCACTCCAGCTGCCACAACTCCCTTCCACGCGCGTCGATCGTCGGTGTTGCTGCATGCCCTCCTGTGCCTATCTGTGCTTCAACTCTATCTTCGCATTGGTTTGTCCTTCAGTGTTTGTTGATGCCGCTGTTGTTCGGTTCTTTGGCGGATGCTTTGCCGCTGATGTTCGGTTCTTTGGCGGATGCTTTGCCGCTGCTGCTGTTTGGGTGGATGCTTGGCCACCTCGTCGCTTCGGTCTCCATGCTCATTGATGCAGAGCGTGTGATGGCCCTCATTACGGATGCTTTGCCGTAATGGTTTTTTTCCGGCGGATGCTTGGCCGCTGTGGTCGTTTCTCGTGCGGATGCTTTGCCGCTGTTATCGTGCCCGCTCCCTTGGCTTCCTTGGTGGATGCTGGCTATCGCGGCTACACTACACCCTAGACTACCAATGTGTTTTTCTCTTCATGTAATAGGCTCAGTCTGTAAGGGTTTGGTGGTGGAGGGCCCCCCTCTCCCGTGCTTTCTTGCTGTATTGTCTATGCTTGTGGGATTGCGCTGGTAATTCTAGGATTATCGGCCAGTCCTTTGTAAAAAAAAATTGTGCTTCTGCTTAATGAAATCCGTGCCTGAGGTACGTTCCAGAAAAAAATGGAGATGCTCCGCTTTCTTTTCACTGACTGGAAAACTGAAAAAGAATCAAACACCAATATTGCAGGCAATTTCAATGTTCTTTTTTGCCGCTATATACTATCGTTTCCAGAACTCGGATTCTAAAAAAAGAGAGATATGCCTTATATTTATTTATTTAAAAAACACTGGAAAAACATATACCCTTGAACGGCAGTACTAAGATGACTGGCACAAAAAGTACTAAGATGACTGATTTGCCCTTATTCAAAAATAAAATATAAAATGAAAAATAGATCTTGCTCTCACATATTTCGGTACTGGCTTCACCTAATTTGGTATTATCCCCATCTATTTGATACCTCTAGATGCTTTCAGTTGAGTACCTCCTATGTTTTCACCGTCCGATCTCTCCCAATCGACGGCCCATGTTTTTTCCAACCATTATAAAATTTCTCAATATCTTTCCACTCTCTCACAGTTTTTCTATATCTCATGCGTACTCTAAAGAGCCACTCTCGTCTTCTATTTTTGTCTAACGAAAAATCCGAAATAGAAGATGGCTATATTTAGATAACTATTTAGAGAAGTCGTTGGAGAGTAGTTTTTCACCAAAATCTCTAGAAAGAGTATAAAGAGTCTCTTGGAGATACTCTTAAAAACGTGCAAGTTATCTTGAAAATACTTATCCAATAAATTTAAAGGATTCTAATAATAATGTTGTAGAAAAATATAGTGGTCAAAATAAGAAGACCATGTAAAGTAAAATCAAGGTTTTTATTTTACAGGAGGGGGAGTAGCCTTTTCTGTAGCATGATCATGTCAGTGCACAATGATAGTATTATAAAAGAGACCACCAAATTACTAAGACGGTGACGAATTTTATTACTTATATAATACAAAAGTCTGATGCGTTCTTATGCATCTCTTGATTCATTCATAAAAAGGCTACCACCTAAGTTATCTTCATTATCGTGGTGTATATTACTAGTTTACTACTACAACTCTTTGACCACTTCCTCTGCTTTCTTCGCGTCAACGCTCTGAAAAAGGAAAACAGATTCAGCAATGGCTTCAGTTTCAGTTTGTGTTAACGTGATTGTACAAAGACCTTTGTTTCTTTATTGTGACTTGCATTTTCAACCTTGCGCTTCTGCAAGAGGTTGAAGAAATAAATCAGTCAAACTTCTACTGGTCAGAGTAGCACAGAAATTGGAGGTCAAATATAACTAGTAGCTCTTGAAATGGTTATTCTCTGTCAGGCTTGACCATTCAGTTCCCTATCAAAATGGAAATGGAGAGCATGGTAAAATGTTCACAGATAGAGCAAGTAGGATATCAATTTATCTTTTAACTTCCACTCCCTTTCCCTCCCTGCATACCACCAGTGCTAGTATCATGGCACAATTGAAACCAATGAGATTGTGTTTTAGACTGAATTGGTTAATTCTAGTACCGTATGCATAACTGGGCAGTTAGCACTACTGTTTAAACATCACACCATAGAGATTTATAAATAAATTCTACACTAGAATGGACCTACAGAAGTGATATGCACTTTCACCTAGAAACATGTGGCACACGGAAACTAAACTGCATCAATTCTATGCAACCAAACTAACGGCTCTGCTAGCAGCTAAAGTAGAATGTGCTCAAGAATTAAAAATGCATAGAAAGTCAAAGGACTGAGTTTCCATGTGCTTCACAATTAAGACCAAACATTACTTCAGAAATTTATCCTTTTAGATGCTACTACTCATAGAGAAAAAAGTAATAAATAATTTAAAGTACCAATAGAGTAAAGTTTAGGAAAAACATAAAATGAAAGAGTTTACCTTTGACACCACATCGGATTCTTTTGCTGTTCGATCGAACCTGTTTGCATAGACCTTTGCGTCCACCTTGTTACGCTCCATCTGAAGCTTTTTCAGATTTGCTTGAAGTAACTTCACCTCCGTAGGGATGAAGAATGGAAAATTGAACTGCATATAATGCTACTACACCAGAATATGACAGGAAAGAAAGGTTTGTGCTCACTTGTTGTTAGGATCCAATTCCAGTGCTTTCAATACATCTGTCTTGGCTAATTCCAGGTCATACAGTTCACCATAAGCTTGTGCTATCCGATACAAAGCCTTCACATTGCAAGACTCAATTTCTAAAACCTGACAGAAGAAAATTTGTACCTTGTAGCAAACTTCAGCTCGTACCTCCAGGTGATATCAAAGTCATGTTCCACATACCTTTGAACACAAGCTAATTGCTTGGGTAAAATCCTTCAGTTTAAGGCAGCATGCTGCATGGTTTAACCAGCAGGATACTCTCAAAGTTTTAATTAACTTTTCAGGTTCATCTTCAAAATGTCCATCCTCATTAACATAATTAAGGGCCTAAGAACAAAGAAATCAGTCTGCCTCTCTGAAGACAATGGATCCAAAAGTATGAGAAGGAAAAACTTAAACTACCTTGTTATACTTGTTTGCAGCCCTTTGAAACTTCCCGATCTTGAATAAGTCATTGCCAGCAACTTTTGATTTCTCTGCAGCCTCTAACTTTTCATGGGCACTCATCTCCCATGATTCTTTTTCCTGCCACACCAGAACCCAAAGTGCACAATAAGTAGAGGAAACACAAGATAGATGGAGAAGATGAACTCTAGTTCGACTAGTCAATACCTTTGTGAAGTCCATCAATTCCACTTCATATATCAATGTAGAGCAAGGAGGTACGTTGTCAACTGCCTTTTAACTTCCGTGTGGCCAAATCCATACTCAAATTTCACTGTCACTTTAGCAAGTTCTCACCCTTCACCATTGTTGCCACTGCGCTATCTAATCCAACTGTTACCTGTTCTGCAAGTGAAATACCATAAAAGGAGGAAGTTAAATAAGCCAGTATAATACTAACAGATATCTACATATTAAATAAATATAAAGGCACAAGTACATAATAAAACAACTTTACATAATAGTAACAGATAGCTGAGCCACAATTACCATATCATAGATAGGCAAAAACAACTTTACAAATTATGTGGCTGTATTTCTAGAATCAAGAATTTAAGTGTGAAATGTTGGAAGAACTCAATACTTCTGAGAGGAATAAAAGGGCGTACCCAGTGCAGAGAGCTCTCGCTCTGTGCGGGGTCTGGGGAAGGGTGTCAGTGGCCAGCCTTACCCTCGCCTGTGCAATGCGAGGAGACCGCGACTCGAACCCAGGACCCTCCGATCACAAGCGGTAAGACTCAATACTTCTGAGAGGAATAATGAAACAAATATAAAATATATGCTACTGATGTTGGAAAAGATACCATGACCATAGTTCCTGTGATGTTCCTAAATGATTATAATGATTGGAATACTAACTTCACTAAATAGTCAAAATCAGTCACCTTCATCTATGATGAATTCAAAGGGCTCCCCGCCAAAGCCTAGCTTTCAAAGACAGTACCATCCTCGAGGCTGCCAGTATATCTCTACCTAATACTAAAGAAGCAAAATTTCAGCCTAATTTTTCGTGGGGTAATTTTTCGTCTGCCCTCTCAGCCAAAGGTTCAATCCAAATCGAATCGAAAAGGAGCTCTAAATCGAATAAAAAAACACTTCCATGACGGACTCCCGAGCGAAACCGACACGAGCGAGCTAACAATAATTTGGAAGGCAGGAAATAATAGGACATATCAAGAGAGGATTCAAAAACATAGTAAGCACCCAGATCTCCTGGGATCTCCTTCTTCCCAAAAAATCAAATCCAGCACGCACACGACACGACCTGGTACCCACCAACAACCAAACCAAATCCAGATTCGAGATCGAGTCCAAAATAAAGGCCACCAACCATATATATAAATAAAAAGTCGAGCACAAAATCGACGACGGTCGGTATGATCTGGGCGACCGACGGCCATGACGCGGGATGGGGAGAGGGCGGCGTGGGCGACGCAGGGCGACGACGCCATGGCGATGTGAGGCGGGAAGACGACAACAGCGCGAGCGAGGCGTAGACGAGGCTGGCGCGGATCTGCGGGGAGGTGCTGAAGCAGGGCAGTAACGTCGGCCTTTAGTGCATTTTTCAAATAGCTCTCATTTTTAATTAATGCACTGTTTAAATTTTAAGTATATTATATCACGAATCAGACCGATCTTAATTTCTATGAAACAATAAATGGAAACATTAAGAGAGATTGCGTGCTGCTGCTCACGTGAAAGCGTTACCAGGATAGAACGGAGCAAGAATTGAGAGAGGAGCACGAAAGAGCGGTGATGCGATCAAGCATGATGATGCTAAGCTTTTCACGTGCTAGGTGAGTTTTCTGAGAACAAAAAACGTAAATGTAGATTTGATAAAAAAAAATTATTAGGTATAGATATAATATCATGGATGTTCTACCTCCACGTGTCATGTGTGACTTAGATACCTCCACATGTCATGTGTGACTTAGATTCATGACTCGTGCTCATTTCAAGTTAGAGCAACTCGCGTCCAATAATGTAACCATGCGCTGATCCAAGACGTATTAGAAACCTGCTTTTTTAATAGTTAATCTACCCTTGCATCTTTGTACTGAGGATCTAATTTTTTACTTCTCAAATTGCCATCGCATCTTATACATCTTGTACGTGACATGATATGAACTTTATAACTTTGCTCGTGCGAGTTAACAACTCGCGTCTAGTAACGACAATATAAACAACCTATTCGTTTGTTGGTTTTAAGTAGGGTTATCAGCCAGTCAATAGTATTTTTCTCTCACAACAAACCAGCACCAGCCGGGCTTATCAGTCCAGAAACCAACCAGCGAACAGGCTAAAAGTATGATTCCAAAACATATTGGGTCCTGTTGCAACGCAATAAATTATAAAAGCAAAAAATATTAGATATGTACCAATATTTGCCGGTCTAACTAAATGTAAAGTCAAAATAGGTGTCAGGAGATTGAATTACAACAAAGCATTCCATACTGACTGCAAAATACCATCATGAGGGGTGCGAATACCATCACCACAATTTAATGTCTTCTTCATTACTTTCAAATCTCCTGTAACATCAACTACTGGCTTTAATGTCTTCTTCATTACTATGAACAGTTTCACCATCATGAGGGGTACGAATACCATCACCACAATTTAATGTCTTCTTCATTACTTTCAAATCTCCTGTAACATCAACTACTGGCTTTAATGAAACTAAACTCCACATCCATACTGAGGCCCAGTTTAGTTCTAATTTTTTTGGCAAAATGGGTACCGTAGCATTTTCGTTGTTATTTGGCAAATAGTGTCTAATCATAGTCTAATTAGGCTTAAAAGATTCGTCTCGTGGATTTCGTCTAAACTGTGTAATTAATTTTATTTTTTATTTATATTTAATGCTTCATGCATGCGTCCAAAGATTCGATGTGACAGGGAATGTGAAAAATTTTGCAAAATATTTTGCAAACTAAACTGGGCCTGACTGCAAAATTTGGTGGAACAGCAGAAAATTGGTTTTTAGCAGCTCTTCCCTGCTCCCCAAATGCATCTGTGTTGGACAACCCAAACCAATTTTGAATCCAAAACCAAACCTGTTTAGGGCTTTTTTGGTTCCAAGCTAGCAACCTTCTAAAACCTCGAAAAAAAATGTTTGGTTCTATCTCCTAAAACTGACTAAAGGCAATAAATGCAGTGACAAAAGGACAATGATGCCCTCCCCAGTTATCCCTGGCGCTACTCTCTTTCTCCCTCAGCTCCGCACGCCACTCTTTCTCCCTCTAGTCTCCTCCCCACTCCTCAAATGCCGCAGCCACGCCTCACACACGTTCCGCCACCGCCGCCGCTTCTTCCGGCAACGTCGCCGTCAATCCGTCGCCGTCGTCGCTAGATCCACGCCCACGCTACCCGGATCCGCCTCCCCCTCACCTCTTGCTTCTTCGCTCAAGCCTCCCCCTCACTAGCTCCATGAGGGATGGCGGCCGCCGCCGCCGGCGTTGGTCCCACCGCGGGGAGGGTCACCGGCACTGCAGGACGCGGTGCGGCGGGGCGGACGGGTGCCTCCGCCCAAACGGCGGCTGCTACGGGTGCCCGCTACCGGCACCTCGGTCTCCGGCCCCGCCCACCAGGGCCTCGTCCTTCAGGCCCCGCGGGCGGAAGGACGGGGTGGTGGGGCGCACGAATGCGGCGGACGGAGTGTCGGGGCGGCCGCCGGAGGTGGACGACATGGTGGTGGGTCGCGCGGAGGCGGTAGAGGAGGGGGTGGACGGGCGGCCACCCGAAGAGGTCCTCGACGGCGGACATTGCCGCGCCACGACGGTGGAGATTGGAGCGGATCCGGTGCCGAATGCCGTGCTCGCCTTCCTCACCGGCCCGGCGCTCGGCCTCTCCAAGGCGGACATCGTGGCGCCCGCGCCGAGGAGCGGGGGCGCCGCGGCCGGCCCGTGCGGCGGTGCGAGGGAGCGGGGGCGGCAGATCCGGTGGGCGCCGGCGTGGAGGAGGGAGGGAGCAGGGGCGGCGGCGTTCGGGACGTGGGTGCGGGGGCGTGGGGGAGCGTGTGGTCGGGAGGGGTACCCTAGGTCCAGGATGGACTTTAGGAGCTTTTAGGAGATGGTGGAACTCCTAAAGTTTTTTTTGCCTCTCCTAAAGTTTTGAGGAGCTTTTAAGAGGGGGTATTTGGTTCTTTAGACAAATTTTATCTATGTTTTAGCTCCTAAAGTTTTTAGGAGGGGTAACCAAACGGGGCCTTAGTATACGGACAGTCATTGCAAAATGTGTCAGCTTGCAGATCAAACCGTTCGGCTACCCGCACTTGTTCAAGATTCTTTTTGTGTGGTAGAGTCCACGTGAAGAAGAAACATTTTGCTGAGTAGTCAAGCAAAACTCTGGTTGAGTCACTCTGGAAGTAATGTAGCAACGATCATGTAAGGCTGATACTCTTGTGTTTGGTTACACCTTCTTTGCACAAATTAATTATGTGTACAATAATTGTCATTCAACTTCTGAAATAATTGAGTTCTATGTGAAAATGTATGGACAATTTGTTTGTGAAAACTTGTCACGAGGAGCACAAAGAGGACGTTATGTGCGATTATGTGCAGGGTCGGTAAAGCATAAAAAAATTGCTCAATATATTGGCATGTTCGCTTGAACTTATCAGTCAGCATATCAGCTAGTATTTTTCTCTCGTAACAAATCAGCTTCAGCCGACTTTAATACCAACCGAACAGGACAATACCTTACCTGGGCAAGACTCTATGATGTTGCTCAGCCCCTACGATTTGCTTTCAAAGTGAAAGAAAATTAGAAACATTAGTGAGGCTCTTAGTGCTCTTAGCAAAGATCGCGATTATGTTTGAACAATTTAACACGATCGAACAGAAGCACGCAAATTTCATAAATCAATCCTACTATATGAAGAAAACAAATCCTATTATATGAAGAAAACAAGCCTGCACTGAAACTGAAATTAACATGTAAAAGGAGAACCCAAAGCTGTTCGGTACCAAAAGAAATCTATCCATGTTCCTGCATGTCAGATTACAAAGTAGTAGCACGGTTGAGCGCAGAATTCAGACATGCATCATCCACTTACGTCCTTAACTCCTGACTCCTAACTAATGACCCCCTAACACCCCCTAACCTATCAATCAAACACAGCAAGCTTCTGGTACTCCTCGCCGGCGATCGCTGCCTTCATGACGGCCTCCGAGTTCACCACGCCATCGTGCTCCAGGAAAAGCTTGACCAAGCCGCTCACCATCGCGACTCCGGGCTGCGTTGACGTCACTGGCGTCGACTTTGAGTACCTCAGGTTCCAGAACACGATCTGAGGCACCGCGTCGCCGTACCCGGCGTCATTGAACTTGCAGCAGATGGCCTGGTAGTCCGTCTCCCAAGGACTAGCAGATCGACGCCTCGTCGAACTCCATGTCACTGAACACGGAGACGGTCCTGGTCATCTTCTCCTTGGGCAGCCGACCGTCCACTGCCGTGCGTAGGATGCGGTCGAAGACCGCTTGGAAGTTGGTGTTCATGTCCCAGTCCATGCGCTTGATGAAGCTCAACTTCTGGGACGAGGGTCATGCCCTAAATCTTGTGGATCTGGGGAGTCTCGCTGAACGTGATCACCCTGCCCGCCCATGGCTTCTCGCTGAGCTCAGAGATGAGCAGACCCAGCGCCACGCACACCGCCATCGGCATACCGTGCATGCTCTCCGAGACGTCGCAGACGGCGATGCAGTTGCTTAGAGACCCCTTCTTGCGGAGGTCCTCCACCATGCGGCGCCACTGCAGCTCCGACACGTCGTCGGCCTCGCCACCAAACGCAGCAGCGGCGATCTCGTGGGGCAGGAGCGCGCCAGCCGCGATCTTGGCCTTGCCAGCCTCAACGTCCTCGAGGTACTTGTCGAAGCGCGCTTCGTCGTGCTTCTTGAACAGGGCCTTGTAGCGCCTCATGGCCACCGACGCCACGCGGGTGTAGGGCAGCTGGGACCACCGCTGGGCGCTCATGTACACCTCCGGGAGCTCCAGGTGTTGATGTTCTGTGGATCAACTAGAGTAGATCTAGGCCGGTGAACTCATAGAACCATGAAACACATGCACATTTAGACCTAGAACACTACACCGAGAGGGAGATAGGGGAGAGAGGGGCTGGTGATGAACCTGAGCCTCCAGATGATGTCGCGGTCGTGCTGGCCATCGCGGGTTCGGTGATGGAGGCAGCACACGGGCAGCGACGGGTGAAGTAGAGGTTGCACGGACGTCGATGCAGTGCGGTCGGGCGTAGCAGTGACGACGGCGAGGATCAGCGGAGCTTCCCGTCGCTGGCTGCGCGCCCTCGTAGATCGGTCTAGGGTTTTGTCGGTGGGTTTGCGGCTCACGGCGAACCTCGTGCTTTGAGCCGCCGGCCCCCACCTCTCTATATAGCGCAGTGCGACGGGGGCCCACCAACCATGTAGGGTTGAGCGCCCCCGATCAGGGCGCGAGACCAAGGCCCAATAGGCCGTTGGGCCTATTGGTCAGGAGATCAATCTAACATTCTCCCCCTTGATCTCACTATTACTTTTATCTTTAAACTTTAAACTTCAATCCTTTAAACCTTACTCATTTCTTCACAGATGATGCATAGAGCATATTTCATCGTCTCGGTCAATCGCCGATAGATTTGACAGCCACAATGCACGTCTCTAATCTGAAACAGTTACTTTAACTTTTGGGCCCTTTATAGTCCAGGAATCATAGGCTTTCCCTTAAACCCATGCCGGCTACATGTTCTCTGAACACGTTGGGTGGTAAGCCTTTTGTAAGCGGATCCGCGAGCATCTTTTCGGTACTTATATGCTCAAGACTTATCATTTGATCCCGGACTTTATCCTTCACAACATAATACTTTATGTCAATGTGTTTGGCAGCACCACTTGACCTATTGTTGTGAGCATACTGTACTGCTGCATTATTATCGCAGTATAACCTCAGTGGTCTATTGATGTCGTCAACCACCTTCAAACCGGGTATGAACTTCTTTAGCCAGTTCACCTGCCCCGTTGCCTCATAACATGCTACAAACTCGGCATACATTGTGGACGATGTAGTGACGGTTTGCTTTGAGCTTTTCCATGAAATAGCTCCCCCTGCGAGAGTAAACACATATCCAGACGTGGATTTTCTATTATCTCCCGCATAATCAGAATCTGAATATCCCACTATATGGAGTGAATCAGATCTTCTATACGTCATCATGAGGCCTTTCGTTCCTTGCAAATAACGCAAGACTTTCTTTACCAATTTCCAGTGTTCTATTCCAGGATTGCTCTGGAATCTGCCAAGTAACCCGGTAACAAATGCCAAGTCAGGGCGCGTACATACTTGAGCATATTGCAAGCTTCCGACAGCTGAAGCATATGGAACCACTTTCATTTGATCGATCTCATATTGGTTCCTGGGGCATTGAAAATCCCCATATCTGTCGCCCTTGACTATAGGAGCAGGTGAGGGACTATATTTGTGCATACTAAATTTCTTTAAGACTTTTTCTATGTATGCCTTTTGTGACAGTCCTAATACCCCTTTACTTCTATCTCGGTGAATCTCAATCCCTAGAACGAACGAAGCTTCACCAAGATCTTTCATATCAAATTTTGAGGACAAAAACTTCTTTGTTTCCAGTAGTAGACTGACATCACTACTAGCAAGTAAGATATCATCCACATACAGGACAAGGAAGATAAACTTCCCATTCTTAAACTTTGCGTAGACACAATTGTCCTCAACATTATCTCTAAACCCAAAATTCTTTATTGTCTGATCAAACTTCAAGTACCACTGTCTTGAAGCTTGTTTTAATCCATAAATAGATTTCTTTAGGCGGCATCCCAAACGTTCTTTTCCTTCCATGATAAAACCTTTCGGTTGTGCCATGTAAATATTTTCCTCTAAGTCTCCGTTGAGAAATGCCGTCTTTACATCCATCTGATGTAATTCCAAATCGTAATGTGCCACTAATGCCATTATGATTCTGAAGGAATTCTTACATGAGACTGGAGAAAAGGTCTCATTGTAATCAATCCCTTCTCTTTGTGTAAAGCCTTTTGCCACAAGTCGGGCTTTATATCTCTCTATATTCCCTTGAGAGTCAAGTTTTGTTTTGTAGACCTATTTACAGCCTACTGTTTTGGCTCCTTTAGGAATTATCTCCAAATCCCAAACTTTATTTGCATTCATTGATCTCATCTCATCTTCCATGGCCTCAAGCCACTTTGATGAATGGTCACTTTTCATGGCTTCTTCAAATGAGGTGGGATCATCCTCCATTTGAAATTCTTCAGTGTTGTACACTTCATAATCAGCAGGAATAGCTGATTTTCTAACTCTTTGAGACCTTCTAGGGGCCTCCTCAATTGGCACATTTTCTGTTTGAGGCTGTTGTTGCTCCCCCTCATGTATGGCAATAGGTTCTATAGGATCCTGAGCCACAGGTTCCTCATCATCATTCATTGTTGCCACAGGCGGGATAACAACAGGTGCTGGCACCACAGTGTCTTCTCCTGTTGGTGCAGCAACAGCAGGTAGTGAGAAAAATGGCTCATGAATGATCGGAGTGGGTGCAAACATCCGCTTCTCTTCAAGGTCAATTTCTCGAGCTACCATGCTCCCCCTTATCATTTCATCCTCTAGGAAGACAGCGTGTCTCGTTTCCACAAACTTTGTATGTCTGTTAGGACAGTAGAAACGAAAACCTTTTGACTTTTCTGGGTAGCCAATGAAATGGCAACTCACTGTTTTGGGATCTAGCTTCCCAATGTTTGGGTTAAAAACTTTAGCCTCAGCAGGGCTCCCCCACACACGCAAGTGGTTAAGCGAGGGTACTCTTCCTGTCCACAACTCATACGGTGTTTTGGGCACCGACTTACTTGGTACTCTATTGAGAATATGAATGGCGGTTTTTAACGCCTCCATCCACAGATTCGTAGGTAAAGTGGAGTAACTTATCATACTACGCACCATATCCATCAGGGTACGGTTACGCCTTTCAGCTACTCCATTCTGCTGAGGTTCGTCCGGTGTTGAATACTGGGCGACTATACCATTCTCCTGTAAGAACTTTGCAAAAGGTCCAGGAACTTGTCCATATGGGGTATGCCGACCGTAGTACTCTCCTCCACGGTCAGACCTGACTATCTTAATCTTTAAATCATGCTGATTTTCAACTTCTACTTTAAATATTTTAAATTTATCTAACGCTTCTGTTCTCTCTTTAATTGGATAAATATAGCCAAACCAAGAGTAATCGTCTGTGAATGTTATGAATGAATCATAACCATCCACACTTTTCACAGGAAAAGGACCACATATGTCTGTGTGAATAATCTGTAGGATTCCTGTGCTTCGTTTGGCATCTTTCTTAATTTTCTTTACGTACTTTCCTTTTATGCAATCTCTACATTGTTCTAACTCTGAGAGCTCTAATGGAGGAAGAATATCATTCTTAACTAGTCTTTCTATTCCCCCCCTCGAAATATGGCCTAAACGACAGTGCCATAATTTCGACAACGCATCTTGAGCTCTCTTTCGTTTTCTGTTTCCATTGTTCGATGAGAATACATTTTCATTCACATCACATATGGAATTAACATTTTCACGAAGTGATAACAAATAAAGCTCGTCTTGTCGGAAGGCAAGACCAATACATTTATTATTAAACATTATCTGACATTTGCCATTTCCAAAATGGCAATCATAACCATCATGGTCCAACTTTGAAACACTAATCAAATTTCTTTGCAAAGAAGGTACATAAAGAACATCTCTAAGAATAATTATGAAGCCATCAGCAAGCTCTAGCGGAAGATCACCAACGGCTTCGACATCTGCTTGTTCTCCATTTGCTACTTTAATGAAACTTTCGCTTCTTTGCAAAGTTCTCATCGAACGGAATCCCTGTAATGAATTAGCAACATGAATAGTTGCACCTGAATCAATCCACCAAGTAGATTTTGAAAACTTTACATACAAGGATTCATTTACGAACGTAATAATGTTCTCACCTTTATTCTTCATAATCATCTTTAAGAAATCAGGACAATTCTTTTTATAATGTCCTGTCTTCTTGCAGTGGAGACACTGGTCTTTAGCCACTGGAAATTGCTGGTTCTGAGACTGTTGCATGGGACCTTTTCCAGATGATTTGGAGGAAGAACTGTTATTATAGTTCTTTTTCTTATCTTTTAGGTAGTTGACAGAACCACCTTGTAAAACTTTTATTCTTTCCTCCTCCTGCACACACATGGCAATGAGCTTTTCTAAATCCCATTTTTCAGGCTGTATGTTGTAATTAACAATAAATGTGTCAAATTCTTTGGGCAAAGAAGCAAAAATCAAATGAATAAGAAACTCATCCTTGAGTGCCAAATCCATTGGTTTGAGCTTAGATGCCAGATTGCTCATTCTCAGTATGTGCTCTCTTATGCCACTGCCGCCACCAGAGTACCTTTCTGTAACCAGCTGCTTGATCAGCTGGGTTGCATATGTCTTTGAAGAGCCAGTGAACTGACTCTTTATTCTGTCTAGGTACTCTGTGACCGTGTCACAGTCTGGAATTGAGCCCACAATTGCAGGCTCAATCGTGTTCTTTATCACTGCCAGACACTTCTTGTTGGCAGTGACCCATTTCCTATGCTCAAGGTCATAGGACATCTTTACGGGAGCAAAATCCCGCTCTCTGTTCTGCCATGCAGTATCAGTCTCATCTGTCTCCCTCACCGGTGCCTCAGGTTCTTTAGGGCACGGTGTGGTGACAACCCAGTCCACCTCAGCGAGGATAAAGGCCAGGTCTATCTTTTTCTTCCACTCAATATAGTTATCACCTTTTAGAGTGGGGATTTCTTTGATACAACTCATCAAGTTGTATCCTCCTGAAAACACAATTCAAATAGGGTGAGAAAAGAAATAACAACAATAATTGCATGCCTTAGTTTAACGTTGGTCAAAATTAAAACATACAATTATTGTCTACACTAATTCTACATCACCGTTGGGCAGAAATAGAATTAATGTATAACAAAAACATTATAATATTGCCATTAATCAACGTTGGTCAGAATAACAACAATATTATAATCAATTTAAAACATATCCATTTTCAAAATTAAATTCTCCCGTTGGTTCGAATTTAATAATGAAAATTACATCTTTAAATACGCAGCGGAAACTTTAACATTTAATAATCTTTTTCCTATTTTCCAGAAGCAAATTTACTATTTACTGAACAAAAAATATCGTTGGATAAATTTTGTACAGAAAAATTATCATAAAAATCAATTCAAATTAGTCAAACTGTTTTCTGGAAAATAAGAAAAACAAAAAACTGTGACTTTACTGTTCATTTGACCATTTCGGCCCAGCCAGCAAACGCGCGGCCCACGGCCTGCCCACCAAAATTCGGCCCATGGCCTTTTCTCGCGCGCGCGCGCCAGCCAGCACACCCGGCCCAGCGGCTTGCGGCCCAGCCGCGCGCTCCAGCGCTCCCCCGCGCCCAGGCCGCAACCTGGGCCTGGGCCGGGAATTCGGCCGCGCATCCATTCCCGCCTGGGCCTAAAGCCGGCCCGATTGATCGCCACCGTTCGTCGCGATCCGACGGTCGTCCGTCGATTTCGCAGGGATAAAAACCTCGTCGGTCGGCGCCTACCCGAAAAACCCTAGCCTCATTTCTCTGCCTCCCCTTCTCTCTCATTCAACCAGCGCAGCTCGGAGAAATCCGCAGCAGCGGCCGTCCACCGTGGCCGAGGGAGAAGAAGGGCGGCACCGTCCAGCGCCCTCTCGCCGGTGTGCGTGCTCGCCCGAGGCTGAGCACGTCGCCGTCGAGGGGCCGCAGGGTGGTGCCCTGTTGCCGTGACCGCTTGGCGAGGTGCCGTGCGGATCTCGGCCCTGTCCCGCACGCCGTTCGGGAGCGACGCCGCGGTTTCCTATCCGCGCGGTGGCGATGCTGCCGGCGGTGGGTAGAAGCCCAGGTAGGCTTCCTTTTTAGGGTTAGGGTTCCTTTTTAGGGTTAGGGTTTGGTTTTCTGATTTGAAATCGGTTCCTTTTCTTTTCCCCCGCGCGCCGGCGTGCTCGACGGCGAGGTGACCGAGCCACCCTCTTCCCCTTTCTTTGATTCATTTGTTCGGATTTTTGCCCGATTTGACGATTAGGGTTAGGGTTAGGGTGAAGACGGCACTGTTTTCTTTTCCCCGAATCACCTTCGGGTTTTAGGGTTCGTTCTTTGCATGAAAACCGAGCCCTTCTTCTTTTCTCGGATCCGACGGATCGAGTTAGGGTTCAACCGAAAGTCGGGTGACCCCTTTTTCTGTTTAGATCCACACTGGATCTAATCAACTTTTTTTTTCTAATCGGTACCCGTTCTAGATCTACATGCTAGTATGGCTCCGATACCATTGTTGATGTTCTGTGGATCAACTAGAGTAGATCTAGACCGGTGAACTCATAGAACCATGAAACACATGCATATTTAGACCTAGAACACTACACCGAGAGGGAGATAGGGGAGAGAGGGGCTGGTGATGAACCTGAGCCTCCAGATGATGTCGCGGTCGTGCTGGCCATCGCGGGTTCGGTGATGGAGGCAGCACACGGGCAGCGACGGGTGAAGTAGAGGTTGCACGGACGTCGATGCAGTGCGGTCGGGCGTAGCAGTGACGACGGCGAGGATCAGCGGAGCTTCCCGTCGCTGGCTGCGCGCCCTCGTAGATCGGTCTAGGGTTTTGTCGGTGGGTTTGCGGCTCACGGCGAACCTCGTGCTTTGAGCCGCCGGCCCCCACCTCTCTATATAGCGCAGTGCGACGGGGGCCCACCAACCATGTAGGGTTGGGCGCCCCCGATCAGGGCGCGAGACCAAGGCCCAATAGACCGTTGGGCCTATTGGTGATCAATCTAACACCAGGACCTTCCGCAACGGCACAAGCACCTCGCGGCGGAGACGGTGGAGCACTCGGTAGGCGTAGTGCTCCTCTGACAGGTCAGAGTAGTCGGGGCTGGAGTCGCGCGGGAAGAGGCGGCGCGCGATGGCCTCGCAGAGCAGCGTCGTTCGGTCGAACGACGAGCCTGGCGTGGGGCACCACTTGGCGGCGAGCCTGATCTTCGTCTTCCTGCCACCAGATCCTAGCTGCTCGACGTCGGAGGCGAGGAGGTCGGCGAAGAACTGGGCGACGCAGTCGAAGAGGAAGCGATAGGCGCCATTGCCGTAGTACGTCTCCAGCGATTGCACGGCGAGCTTGGCCACCTTCCGCACCTCCTTCGTCACGGGGATCTCCTTCGCGGCCGCCACATCCATCGCCTCCGGTTTGTTCTCCACGGCCGCCTCCTCTGTCTCCATAGGCGCCGCGGCAGGAACCACGGCTCCTGACTCGCTGCTCGCGTGCTTCTTTCCGGCCAGCCTGGCGGCGCGGACCTCCGCGACCTTGCGTCTAATCTTCTGGGTTTCCGCCTTGGCCTTGTAGAGCTTGCTTGTGTCGGCGCCGTGGATGAGGTGGTAGAGTAGCTCGGGGAAGTCCTTGAGGTAGCCGAATTCGGCGAGGGCGGGAAGGTTACAGGCGAGTCTTGGGATGGCGCTCGTGCATCCAGAGCGCGGCGGCGTAGAAGCCCTCCCTGTCGGACTTGCCCGTGCCGCGCACGCCGCGGAGGTTCGCGATGAGCTTGAGCGCGGTGAGCGGGTCGTGTGCCCACGCAATGGTGACGAGCTCGCGCACGCGCTGCGCCGGCGTGTCGGGGACGACCTGGAAGAAGAGGTCGAGTCAGGGGTTGCCGGAACTCGCGAAGGTGGCCGAGTTGTTCTCCGTCCGCGCCATGCGAGGCCCCTTGGCGCCGTTGGCGGCATCAGAACCGGCTAGAGGGTCCTCGTTGTTGAAGCAGGCGTCGAGGAGGTCGAGGAACGGGTGGGAAGCGGGGGCCTCCGCAGCTGTGGCAGGCGGTGGTGGCGGGCGTGCCCCGCGGATGACGGGAGGGCCGAGGAGGACGGCGGCCATGGCGTGAACGATCCGATTGGTCCGGATCTGTTTCTGTTTCTGCTAGGATTTAGTACGGGAAGAAGAAGCTAGCAAAGGAAGGCGACGAGATTGATTCGAGAGGATTTGGGGGTCTCGACTCGATCGCTCTGCTATATACGTAGAACCGGACGCCGGCGCCGGCGCGTTTCCTTGCGCCGTACGACGTGGCCCACCAGAACCCGTAGGCGCAGTTTAGTCGGTGGGGTAGCGTGCATCGTGACCGTTGATTGAACCGACGTAACCAGCAGAGGGTTCAGATTCATTACCTGGCGGCACACGCCAGCAAGCGATTAGGAAACCGCCACCCCCTTCCCAGGCCGGCCTCCAGGCTCTCCCCGATAAAATCTTCGTCGCCGTCCCAGCAAAATCCGCGCACGCACCAATCTCGTCTCATCTCCTCTTCAATTCATCTCACGTACCCAAAACACCTCTAGCGCCGCCTCCGCCTCCGCCATGGCCCCGCCCACCTCCGCAGCGCTCCTCGGCCCTCCCGTGGCCGCCCTCAACACCAACATCGCTGCTGCTGCACATTCCCGGGACTCCGATTACTCATCCGTGGCGCCGTACGGCGGCGTGGCCAAGGAGGCGTCGCGGTCTGGTCGGGCGCTGGCCTACACCTCGTCCGGCGACCCGTGCGTCGACTTCTTCTTCCAGATCGTCCCTGGCGCCACCTCGGCCGCTGACGTGGCGGCACTCCTCGACGTCGCCTGGTCCCGGGACGCGCGCACCGCGCTCAGGCTCGTCTGCCACCTCCGCGGCGTGCGCGGCCTGGGCAAGGGCGACAGGGAGGGCTTCTACGCCGCCGCGCTCTGGATGCACGCGCGCCATCCCAAGACGCTCGCCGGGAACCTGGCCATCTTCGCCAGGTTCGGCTGCCTCAAGGACCTGCCCGAGATCCTCTACCGCGTACTCCACGGCGACCGCAAGGGCGAAGACGGCGACCGTCGCAAGCAGCAGGACGTACACCGCCACGGCATGAAGCGCCGGCGCAGCGACCGCGAGTTTCAGGCTGCCAAGGAGACGAAGCGCCAGGAGGAGGCGCAGCTCGCGCGGTCGGCGCTCTCGCGCTACGAGTCCGACGAGGCTTTCCGCTTCCTCTACGATGGCGTGGCTGAGATGTTCGCCGAGATGCTGAAGTCCGACGTCGAGCACCTGCGCGTGGGCGACACCACCAAGATCGGGCTCGCGGCCAAGTGGTGCCCGTCGCTCCGCTCGTCCTACGACCGTGCGACCCTGCTCTGCGAGGCCATAGCCCGCCGCATATTCCCGCGCGAGTCCAGCCAGGAGTACCTCAACATCTCGGACAAGCACTATGCCTACCGCGTCCGTGACCGGCTCCGCCGCGAGGTGCTGGTGCCGCTGCGCAAGGCCCTGGAGCTCCCGGAGGTGTACATGTGCGCGTGCAAGTTTGAAGAGCTGCCGTACGCGCGGGTGGCGTCCTTGGCGATGAACAAGTACAAGGGGGTGTTCCAGAAGCACGACAAGCACCGCGTGGCCGGCTTCTTCGACGAGGTGCGCACCGGTCGCGCCAGGATGCCGGCGGACGCGGTGCTGCCACACGAGTTGATCGCCGCAGCGCTTAAGGGGGAGCACGACGAGGCTGCCGAGCTCCAGTGGCGTCGCATGGCGGCCTCTCTAGCCGCTGAGGGGCGCCTGGCCAACTGCATCGCGGTGTGCGGGCTCTCCGGCGCCACCTTGGCCGCCACGGACACAGCGGCCTCTGCAGCCATCGCACTGGGGCTCCTGATCTCTGAGCTGAGCCAGGAGCCGTGGAAGGGGCGCGTGATCACCTTCAACGAGACGCACCAGCTGCACAAGGTGCTCGGCACGAGCCTCAAGGAGAAGCTGCGGCCACTGGTGGAGTCCATGGGGAAGCATAAGAAGGGTGCGAATTTGCAGGGCGTGTTTAGCAAGATCCTGCAGCTGGCGGTGGCCGGCGGGCTGTGCAGGGACATGATGGTGAAGAGGGTGTTTGTGCTGAGCGACATGGACTTCGACGGGTGGACGGGCACCGCGTCCCTGTGGAAGACAGAGTACCAGGGCATCTGCGACAAGTTCGCAGCCGAGGGGTTCACGGCGCCGCAGGTGGCGTTCTGGAACGTGGGGACCTCCAAGGCCTCCACGCCGGTGGTGGCAGCGCAAGAGGGCACGGCCCTGGTGAGCGGCTACTCCAAGAACCTGGTGAGACTCTTCCTGGAGGCGGATGGTGAGCTAACGCCGGCCGCCGTCGTGGCAGATGCCATCTCTGGCCCGGAGTATGAGGCGTTAGAGGTGTTCGACTAAGGTTCTTTTTCGTGCGCATGTGTTCCTGATCGATTGCTGTTGGCGACATAGTGAAGAACTCTCAAAGAAAAGCTTAGGGTCTTCTGGTAGAACCACGTACTCGTAGTCCCAGCATATGGTATTTCGATATGGCATAATTTGAATCGTGGAAACGATGCTTGAATAAAGTTTTATCATCTTCGATTTGCTCTATAAAGTTGTTTAGTTTGCAATCACTGAAACTAATTTGTGTTTTGTACAGTACTAGGGCATTGCTGTTCTGTGCAATGCATGGTACTGAATGCTGGTTTTGTTGAATCTAGTAATTATTAGAATAATATACATGTTGGTTAATAGGTTGAGTGAGGTAGACTGCAACACTAGTATCTTCACAGATATAAAACAAAAAAATGTGGATTCATCAGCTCTCGATTGCGTTTGGTTGTTGGGTGTGGTGTGGGATTCAGACTTATGCCAATAATGCGTTGTTAGGAGAACTATGTAGAAAAGAGATCTTTAAAACTTGTTTGACTAGGATACATTTGTCTCTGGCTTCGACACTGTAGTGATATAATAAAGAGTGAAATACACTGGCGGCCCTTTAACTTATTGGCCTGTGTCAATCTGGTCCACGAACTTGCAAACACGGAAAATAGGCCCCTGAACTTGCCAATTTGTTCACCGTAGGTCCATTTTCCATCCGGCGCGGCCTCTAGGCGACGTGGCAGTGCCAGCGTGGCGGACAAAGCACGTGAGCCGCACGTTTCAATGGGCCTGCCATGCTCGCCTGCCGGCACCGCGTGCGCTCAGCCGCGGCACCGCGCTCGCCCGCTGGCTCCGTGTGCTCGCTGCCGCATGCGCTTGCCGGAGCCGCTGCGCCGCCCGCCGGTGCTGCCACGCTCGCCCACCGGCACCGTGTGCGCTCCTCCGCGGCATGGCGCTCGCGTGCTTGCTGCCGCGTGCGCTTGCCGGAGCCGCCACGCTCGCCCGCAGGTGCCGCCACGCTCACCCGTGCGCTCGCCCGCAGGTGCCGCCACGCTCGCCCGCCGGCACACGTGCGGGGCATCGACACGGTGGTCTCGGCGCAGGGCAAGTTCGAGCTCGGCCTCTTCAGCCCCGGCGGCTCCGGCCGGTTCTACCTCGGCATCTGGTACAAGAACGTGCCCGTGTATACCGTCATCTGGGTCGGCAATCGTGTCAATCCCCTGTCCGGTTCCGGTGTTGCCTCCACCGAGCTCCGGGTGTCCTCCTTCGACGGGAACCTCGAGCTCGTCGGGCTCAGCCCATCCTCTGCCACGCCAGGCGTCCTGTGGTCGTCGAACCTGTCGTCGTCTTCGTCGGTGTCGTCCTCGCCGGGGTCGAACGTTGCGGTGATGCGTGACAACGGCAACCTGGTCCTCCTCGACGGCGGCAACTCCTCCAACGTGCTATGGCAGAGCTTCGACCACCCGACGGACACGCTGGTGCCCGAGGCGTGGCTCGGTGAGGACAAGCTCACCGGCGAGTACTAGACGCTGACGTCGTGGCACAACGCCGAGGACCCCGCACCGGTGGACCGCAATGGCAGCAGCGAGTTCTTCTACCTCTGGAACGGCTCCCGCGCCTACTGGCGCAGCGGCGTCTGGACGGGGCGCGTGTTCGCCAACCTGCCGGAGGCCGTCAACAACGTGCTCTTCAACCAGACGTACGTCGAGACGCCGGCGTACCGGCGCGTCAGCAGCGTGCTCTACGACAACGCGACCGTCACGCGCATGGTGCTGGACCTCACCGGCCAGACGAAGCAGTTCATCTGGGTCCCCGGTAGCCAGAGCTGGCAGTTCTTCTGGGCTGCGCCCACCGTCCAGTGCGACGTCTACGCGCTCTGCGTCGCCTTCGGCGTCTGCAACCAGAGGAGCCAGCCGCCGTGCCAATGCCCGCCCGGGTTCGCTCCGGCGGCGGACCGGGACTGGGGCCTCAGCGACTGGAGCGCCAGGTGCCACCGGAGCCTGTCGCTGCAGTGCGGGGGCAACGGGTCAACGGACGCCTTCCTGGAGCTGCCGGGCATGAAGCTCCCTGACGATTCGCTCTCCGTGGCGGGCGCCCAGAGCAAAGCATGCGAGTTGGCTTGTCTAAACAACTGCTCCTGCCAGGCCTACACGTTCTCTCGCGGTGGCTGCACCGTCTGGCACGACGGATTCCGCAACCTTCAGCAACTGTTTCCAGATGCCGGGGGCGAGCGCGCGGAGCCAGCGCCCGGGCGAGCGCCGTGCCGCGGAGGAGCGCACACGGTGCCGGCTGACACTGCCACATCGCCTGAAGGCCACGCCGGATGGAAAATGGATCTACGGTGAACAAATTGACAAGTTCAGGGGTTTATTTTTCGTGTTTGCAAGTTCATGGACCGGACTAGCATAGACCGACAAGTTAAAGGGCCGCCAGTGTATTTCACTCTATAATAAATTCATGATTTATTAGATTTGTTAGGACAATGATTTTTTGAAAAACTTGTTTTATCGATAAACAATTTTTAAATTTGTGCATATAACAAATAAATATTGTGAGCTGTGTGGCGATGAAACCTAATTCAATGGTGCATAAGCTATCTAATAATGATCCTAAATTTTAACTTAAGAGTTAAGATTAAGAAGTGGTTTCTTCACGGCACATTTACTTTTTTCTCCGTATATCACCAAAAATCTTACACAACGCCACATGAGACGATCATTTTAGCAATGTACCTACCCGGAATGGTTGGCTTTCTTTGTTACCGTGGTCCGGACTCCGGTGGTCCGGTTCTCTCGTGGCAGCTCAAGTGCAGGCTTGACAACGGTACGGCCAACGCAGACATTCTCAAAATTCTGTTGCCCAACTGGAACGTGAAAGAGGAAAGAGTCAAAGAAAACAGGGCTGGGCGGGCAGGCAGCGTGCAGATTTCACCAGCCGTTATTTACCGAAAGAAAGACCTTTTTTTTTTTGTCGAAGAAGATTTCGTTGACTAGAGATGGCAATGGGGATCCGATCCCCGATTCTCCGCAGGGAATTCCTCTATTAAGGGACGGGGATGAAAGCGATTAAATCCCCATGGGAATCAAAACAGGAAAAAAATTAGTCCTCATCGGGTTTGCGGGGATGAGCCGTCCCCGTTCCCCGCATACCCGCCCCGAGAACTCATTCTTACTCTAAATTAGCCGCTTGATACGTTAAAATTCTATAAAAACCTCAATGCATAGCCTAATATAAATAGCAGATTGAACCCTAAAGTAGATGTATCTTGTAATATAAAATCTTGCTTGTTCAACTACATTGATTTGACACCATAAATTTACTTTCACTTTTCGAATTTTGTATTTTTTTCATGGGGATAGATTTCGCGCAGAGATGAAGATAGGAGAAAAAGCCCCCTACAACCATTTACGTGTATGGGGACGGAGAATTTTTCTCCCCGCGGGGACAGGATGGGGAGCTATTCCCCAACGGGAATTCCCCGCTAACATCCCTATCGTCAACACATCCCCGCGCAAACGAAGGATTCAAGGACAAGGTCCCATGGCCGCATACTCCACGATCGGCGGCGTTCAACTTCGATATAGTTCACGCCGGGGACATGTCACGTGCACGCGACGGGGGTTTGCCTGATCATTTGGAAACTGCAGACAACTTTCATTCACAGGGCGAGACACCGAGGCTATTTGGTCTTGGCATATGTATAGCTCCTCTTTTTTCACCTTCTCCACTCGTGCTACTCAACCAGCATGTTTTAGAGGCTTCGTCGCCTCTACTGCAAGCGAACAGTGAACCATAGTAGATGAACAGCTGCAGAGCCGAATCCGTACAAAATTAAATTAGGGAGCCCTCGGACTCAGACGGACGTGTACTATTATTTTTGCGTTTCTTTTGATCACCACACAAACAACATATTTATACTGTGGTACTAGTACACTGTACACAGTGCACGCAGATTTTCGGGTGCAACGCAACGCCGGCCGGCGTTGAACTTGAGATTAGACGATCTGATTCCCCCCTCCGGGGAGCACCTAAAAAGCATCTGCAGGGCGCCCGCGTCTTTGATTCCTGTGACGTCCCCGGCAACCGGCAACGCGCCTGAGCTCCCGGGCACCCATGGCGGCCTGGGGTAAGAAGCTCATCAACTATCCCAAAGGTACGATGTTACAGCTTTCCTCTCGTACGCTTGGAATTCTCGGGCTGTTTCGACGGCCCCCGCGATATTCTGGGGAGCCTGAGGGGTTTTAGGGCGCAGATGTGGTCACGCAATTCATCGAGGGCTTGGTGGAGACGTACCCTGGACTGCAGTACCTGGATGGGTTCCCTGAGGTGAGGCGACTCGATTTTGAATTCTAAAACGCCGGCCGCTGCTTGCGCCCCAAAAGTTTTCCGTTTGTGCGATTAATTTTGCACTCGTGTGTGCCCTGTGCAGGTCAAGGTGGTCCTCCGCTCCGATGTCGAGTTCGGGACCTATGATAAGGTTGCAGTCATATGCGGTAATTATGCTCCCTGGCAATTTTTATGGGCTTTAATTTCATTTGGGACCCTTGTAATTTCAGTTTTTGAGTAAAATCTAAAATGTCGAAAAAGTTTAATGGCAACACTTCAGTTATCTGCGAGCTAAACATGATTAACTAATATGGGATCGTTTAACAACTTTAACTTGTCTTTAGTACACAGGAGGTGGAAGTGGTCACGAACCAGCTCATGGTGGGTTTGTGGGTCAAGGAATGCTGACTGCTGCTGTTTCTGGAGATGTTTTCACTTCTCCTCCTGTTAAATCTATTTTGGCTGTATGCTCCTTCACAAAATACTTATGAAGAACTTATGTTGCATGGGTTTCAAAGCGTTCATGCTGTGTTCTACTGCTGCAGGCTATTCGAGCCGTAACAGGTCCTAAGGGTTGTCTTCTAGTACTAATGGTACTTGCCTTTACAACCCTTTCAAGTTTTACAAATTTATGTTAAATGATGATGGGGGACTTTAGTAGGAACACCCACAGGACAATGTTCAGTTAAGACACCTGGGAATCTTTTGCTGGTGGAATGCTGCAGCTCTTACTTAGTGCATTAAAACTAAGCATGGAAACACCCTTCTTAAATACAGAATTACACAGGCGACCGGCTTAATTTTGGCCTAGCAGCTGAGGAAGCAAAATCTGAAGGCAACAAAGTGGAGGTTGCACATGTTCTATGCCTTGTAAATATTGATTTGTATAAAACTGGTTTTTAGATAAACCTGGTGAATGCATTTTCATATGTATCTCCAACAACATCAGATGGTTATCGTTGGAGATGATTGTGCTCTGTCACCAACTCGAGGCATAGCTGGCAGGAGAGGCCTTGAAGGGACAATTCTTGTGAATAAGGTAATTCATTAATTCACTTTCCTATTTTAGTTATATGGCATTTTCTCATTGCTGAACATTTAAATAGTGGGTCCATTATTTTCATTTCTTCTCTTCTTTGATTTCTATCTAGCCTTCTCTGATTTACCTGTAAATAATCGACATGAAGGTTGTCTCTGATGTGTGTGTGTTATACAAACATTCAAGTAGAGGCATTTGTTGTTGATGAGCGATTTGTCTATTAATTTTCTTAGTGCAGAATATAGTGGCACTCCCTGCTTACTTTTGCATGTAGATCATTGCATTGAGATAGCTATCTTGTCTGCTTGCTGCATATTCTGTCATTTGGATGCTTGGCCTTCACTCATCAGTCATCACTTTGGTCTAGATCCAGTGAGCGACAAGTGCTCGTCGTGGCTGTTTGTATTTTTCTTGTGGCATGTATGTAAGTATTTTTAGGTGCGGGTGTGTGACTTTGGTCTAGATCCAGTGAGCGACAAGTGCTCGTCGTGGCTGTTTGTATTTTTCTTGTGGCATGTATGCAAGTATTTTTAGGTGCGGGTGTGTGAAAGCTCTAGTTCGATTTTGGTTAATTGATGAAACCCTAAGTGCTAACCTAGTTTATCAAAGTGATTATGAGATATGTAGCACTACTCCAAGTGGTGAAGCAATGGTGAAGATCATAACGATGGTGATGGAATGGTAATGATCAAATGCTTGAACTTAGAAAAGAAGAAAGAGAAAAACAAAATGTTCAAGGCAAAGGTATAAATAGTAGGAGCCATTTTGTTTCGGTGATCAAGACACTTAGCGAGTGTGATCACATTTATGTTAGATAGCCGTACTATTAAGAGGGAGTGAAACTCGTATTGAAATATGGTTATCAAAGTGTCACTAGATGCTCTAACTCATTGCATATGCATTTAGGATCTAATGGAGTGCTAACACCCTTAAAAGTATTTGTGAAAATATGCTAACACATGTGCACAAGGTGATACACTTGGTGGTTGGCACATTTGAGCAAGGGTTAGAAACTTCACCAGCGGAGTGTCCGCCCGTAGAGTGTGGACAGTCCGATGGTGCCACCGGCGCCCTATACAGAAAAGACAGGGGTTCACAGAGTGACCGGACGCTGGGTTCAGAGTCCGGTCAGTGACAGCAGTAAGCACACGGTCTCCGTCTTGTGACCGGACGCTGGTGTGTAAACTGACCGGACGCTCATGGTCTGAGTCCGGTCAGTGCTGACGTACGCTGACGTGAGGCGCATAAAGGAAACGTTGAGTGACCGGACGCCGGGTGAGTCCGGTAGAGCATGACCGGACGCGTCTGGTCGTGAAATTTCACGTTTAGAACCTTACTGGAAACGACCGGACGCTGGAGTCCTGCGTCCGGTCACTTTCTAACTTACGCGTCCGGTCATCACTTGACCCTTAAGATCGGCGATCGATGTTTGAAGCCGATGACACGAGGCAAGCATTGGACGACCGGACGCTGGGGTCCTGCGTCCGGTCGAACTGACCGGAGCGTCCGGTCACCCCGTGTTGTGTCCAGTGAAGGGGTACAACGGCTCTATTTCGTGAGGGCTTCTATTTAAGTCCCATGGCCGGCTCAAGCTCACATTCTTAGCCATTTGCATTGACATAGCAACCTTGTGAGCTTAGCCAAAGCCCTCCAACTCATCTCCATCATTGTTTCATTATCATTGTGAGATTGGGAGAGAATCCAAGTGCATTGCTTGAGTGATTGCATCTAGAGGCACTTGGTGTTCGTGTTTTGCTGCGGAATTCACTTGTTGCTCTTGGTGGTTGCCAGCACCTAGACGGCTTGGTGCAGCAGAGGAGGATTGGCACGAGTCGATGATTGTTCGTGGCCATCTCCGGTGATTGTGAGGAGATTTGTACATTCCCTGGTGGAGCGCCGAAAAGTAACTTTAGTGGATTGCTCGTGTCATTGAGTTACCTCACTTGTGGGCAGGTTCTTGCGGTGTCCTAATTGTGTGGACGAGGTTTGTGCAACACCTCTTAGCTGCCGAACCACCAAGTGTTGATCGACACAACGAGAACGTAGCGTGTTGGCAAGCACGTGAACCTCGGGAGAAAATTGATTGTCTCTTGCCATTTAGTATTCTCTCAGTGATTGATTTAATATTCACCTTGTGATTGGTTTACTCCTCTACTCGGCGGTATAATCATCCTACTCACTCATTTATATTCTTGTAAACTAGTTGTGGCAAACTCTTTAGTGTAATTAGAATTGAGAGCTTCCTTTGTTATTTTAAGTTCATCTAGTGGAGCTCTTTAGAGTAGTAAGATTGAGAGCTTTTAGTGAATAGTATCATTGCAAGTTGTGCGCCTAGTAATCATTGCAACTAGAATTGTTGGATAGGTGGCTTGTAACCCTTTAGAGCTAGAGCAAGTTTGCATTTCGCTATTTGTCATACTAATCAAATTGCTCTAGTTGATTTGTAAATTTTTTTAAATAGGCTATTCAACCCCCTCTAGCCATATTATGATCTTTCAGTGTGTGAGTTGGGTGTATCGGAACAGGTCTTATGCCCTCTCCCTTGTATTTTCTCGTCATTCGAGAGAAAAAATTCTCACAAGTTTTCCTTGATTCATTAAGGGTAATATTGGCCTATCTGGTTCACAGGTAGCGGAGCTGCTGCTGATGCTGGTTTGCCCCTTGAAGAGGTAGTTGAACAAGCAAGGCATGCATCTAAGTTGGTTGGTACAATGGGAGTTGCTCTGTCAGGGTGTACACTGCCTGGTCAGGGGACCTCAGATAGTTTAGGTCCACATCAAATGGAGCTTGGCCTTGAAATTGTAAGTTTACTTCAACGTATTTTTCTGTAAGGTCACAAATAAGTTGAAGGATTCAGGCTTTAGAGTTGTACTTAATTATTTATATACTTGGAGATTATGTACTGTCATAATATTTTCCATTTATTCAAATTTCTAAGTAAACAGAACTACAGAAGGCTTATTATTGTCCTACAGTTTAAAGCATTTGCATGTAAATTTGACTTTCTAATTCTATAGTACTTTTGTGTTTCTAGCATGGAGAGCCTGGTGCTGCTGTCATTGTCTCATTGAACTTCAGCCTGTTGATGCAGTGGTGACTCGTGTTCTTAAGCAGATCTTGTCACCGGTATACTAGCTCTTTTGCCACTTGTCTTCCTGATTCTGCTAACCTTGCAGTTTCTTTCATCATGTAAATTTTGAAGAAACCATATATGGAACACCAGTTTTAGTTTAATATAATTAGTGCTTCAAATCAAGTGATTTGTATATGGTTCATTCATTGACTTACTGATGCATGTATATATCACAGACTGTATTCTTGATCGAAATGCGTTAAAAAAGTGCTTCAATGGAATTGCACTGACAGTTGATAACTGCTCCAGTGAATTCCCGAGCCAGATCTTGAGAAGGAACTTGTCGTATTTTTGTGCTATTATCCATCTCATATTACGTTAGTGATTTAGTCAAGAAAAAATATTTCTCTTCCAGTCTAGTCCAGCCTTCTGCGATCATTCAATTCTTCGTGTCACCTAATCTCATTCGCTGCACCTAGTTACAGAGTACAGACATTGTTTTACTAGTCCTAGTTACAGGAATTTGACTTGCTGACCTAAACTGATGAGTGATGACTTCACACTTAAAAGGCAATGGTAGATATTTCATGTTATTAGTTAATTTATATTTTAAAATTTTAGTTCAACTGGCTGTTAGAACTACTTAATGCGTTGTTAAAATGTACTTCTGCCCACTCTGACAGGAAACTCAGTATGTTCCTATTACAAGAGGCGACAGGGTCATTCTCCTTACTAATGGGTATATCACTATTAAATGTTGTTTTGTTGCATCTCCTTAGTAAAATTGTCAACTTAGTATATAGGATTAGTAAATACTTTACTTTCTTCAGTCTGGAAGCAATAATTGTTGAGTACTATGCAAATCATAGAATATGATTAAATCATTCAGCTAAAACATTCTTCTGGAAGAACATCATGTTTGACTAGATCGGCACTGTGTCTTGAGCAATAGGGCACAACTTGGTCTTTGGCCCATCTATTCTAGGGCTGGACCTTGATGCCCTTGACTTTCTTATAGTAGTAGCATTGGCATAAGATGTGACTAGATCGACACTGTGTCTTGAGTAATAGGGCACAACTTGGTCTTTGGCCCATCTATTCTGGGGTTGGACCTTGATGCCCTTGACTTTCTTATATTAGCATTGGCATAAGATGTGCAGATAAAGATACACTTATGCTTCTTTAGCAAACTTTTTTTTGGAGATGAAGATCGATAACCGGCTGTAGAAATGTCATGAAGAAAATTTAAGATCTTCTAAATAGCCTAATATAAATAGCAGATTGAACCCTAAAGTAGATGTATCTTGTAATATAAAATCTTGCTTGTTCAACTACATTGATTTGACACCATAAATTTACTTTCACTTTTCGAATGTTGCATTTTTTCACGGGGACGGATTCCGCGCGGAGATGAAGATAGGAGAAAAAGTCCCATGCGACCGTTTACGTGTATGGGGACGGGGATTTTTTCTCCCCACGGGGACAGGATGGGGAGCTATTCCCCAACGGGAATTCCCCACTAACATTCCTATCGTCAACACATCCCGGCGCAAACGAAGGATTCAAGGACAAGGTCCCATGGCCGCATACTCCACGATCGGCGGCGTTCAACTTCGATATAGTTCACGCCGGGGACATGTCACGTGCACGCGACGGGGGTTTGCCTGATCATTTGGAAACTGCAGACAACTTTCATTCACAGGGCGAGACACCGAGGCTATTTGGTCTTGGCACATGTATAGCTCTTCTTCTTTTTTTTCAGCTTCTCCACTCGTGCTACTCAACCAGCATGTTTTAGAGGCTTCGTCGCCTCTGCTGCGAGCGAACAGTGAACGGGAGGCCGTATCCTATCGTGGATTATTGTATTCTATCGTGGATTATTTACTGCTGGCTGGTTTGGTGTAAGAGAAAAATACTGTTCCTGACTGGAAATTTACGATCGTTTACGAGCAAGCGAACAGGCTGTAGATGAACAGCTGCAGAGCCGAATCCGTACAAAATTAAATTAAGGAGCCCTCAGACTCAGACGGACGTGTACTAATATTTTTGCGTTTCTTTTAATCACCACACAAACAACATATTTATACTGTGGTACTAGTACACTGTACACAGTGCACGCAAATTTTCGGGTGCAACGCTATGCCGGCCGGCGTTGAACTTGAGATTAAGCCGCCGCGACGCCAGCAGCCCTGCGACTGCGAGCCGCGGTCCTGGCCGACGTCGCCACGGCGCAGCTCTTGCTCCGGGGCCCCATGAGCGCCTGCGCCCTCTCCTCGTGGTCCAGCCCGAACTCACACGGGCTGTCCTCGTCGATCCGGCCGATGGCCACGCTCTGGCTCCGCGGCCCGACCCTGGGCGGGCCGGCGCGGGTGGCCGCCCTGATGAGCTCCCGCACGTCTTCGTCGGTGCCGCCGCTCGCCGCCGAGCGGTAGAACCCGTGGCTCTGGCACCGCGGCATCGCCACCAGCCCCACGGGGCCCAGGCCTCCCCGCCCCCCGCCCCCCGCGCACGCCGCCAGCCGGCTCACGTACAGGTCCCGCGCGCGGACCAGGACGCGGAACGGCGCGCGCACGCACCGCCCTAGGATGGCCAACGCGCGCGTCGGCGCCCTGCTCGCCGTCGGCGTCGCCGCCGCCGGCGCCGCCATGGTACGGTCTGCTGGCCTCGCTCGAGGGATCAAACGTACGTACGGGTTGTTGCTTCTTGCTGTCTTGCACGTCGTACGTAGCTGTGCTCTTGGGAGCGATCGAGGTGGCGGCAGGCACTTGGAAGTGGTGCACACGGTGACACGGTACACGAGTGTCCAGTTACCGGGGGCTTTGATGAATTATATAGGTGAAGAACATGCGACTCGTTCTACGGGGAGTGGCTTGTCTCTGGAGGGCTACGGACTCGCTAGGGAGTACGTGAGTTCTGACCGGATGCCCCCGTTGGTTGCGCGTGACTGAACTCACGCCATGTTGTTTGTCTGGGGGTCTTGGTTTGGCCATTGGCCTGTTCAAGTCAGACGGGCGGGAGGCCCTGCTTGTGTGGACTCTTGAAGTCGCACAGATCGACGGGCGGACGGGGTCGGTTACTCACTACTCAGTCGGTGGCCCTGACCCTGAGGAGAGAATAATCAAGCTATATTATATAAATATAAACGGGATTTGTTTACGCTAGCATGAGTTGAGGTCAACGGACACGGGTTTGATGATTTTCTCCGGCCAGTTCGTTACTAGCAATGCAAGAAACATCTTGTGTACGGTGCAAATTTACTGTGCCGTGTGCAGATACAAGATAAAATTGCGGCCATGTGGATGTACAGAGTGCCAAGTTGCTACCGCTTCCTGGAGAACGTAGCAGTCACGTCAAGCATTTCAGCAAGCAAAATACCGTGCAAGCTGGATATTTAAAGCCACATTTAATCAAGATTTATAACAAAAATAGGAGTTGTACGTGCATACCTAAAGTTGCAACTAACACGAGTACGGTATAATTAAACAAACAAATAAATGCTTGAGCGCATGGCTCAAATACA